>NC_042624.1:7596853-7748721 GCF_901001135.1 Rhinatrema bivittatum | reverse complement strand
CCTAAACTGACCTTAACTGACCTGAAAAGTGTCAAATTGTATCATTTTCAGTTAGTGCGCACTAACTCCCGTTAGTGCGCACTAACTCGAGTTAGTGCGCACTAATCGGAAAAAACGATTTTTAACGATTTTTTAACTAAAAAATCGTGCCTAAGACGATTTTCTTGCCCTGCCACACGATTTCTATCGTTAAGACGATATGGAAAACGATTCACATCCCTAATAATAAATGTGCAAAACATTGGGTCCCTTCGTAGCTCGCATTTTCTACTACTCTTCTTATGTTGCTGCCATAATCTGTAACAAAACCCCCAACATCAGTCATGTGTTTCTAGCCAAGCCACCAGCTCTCCAATATCCTCCTTATTATTGTTACGATATGGGCCAAGGTATGGCACTCATCCATCACTTGGGTTTGCATCACAATCAATCTGTACCCTGCTGATCTTCCCCCTCTAGAGCCACTGCCTGTCCATGCTGCATCCATCTTCCTCCAGTGTCCCATCAAGGAGGGGTAGGTGTGGATTGCATTCTGACTGGTTCTGATGTTGAGAGTTAAAAAGATGCTAGTCCCCTTCACCTTGGTCAACTGTACTTACATCTAAGTATGACACTGGGTGTATAGAATGGGGAAAATCTTCCTACTGAATATTGCATGGAGGTCATTTTTAACTGGGCTCTAAGAAATACAGCAGCTGCTTAATTCCCATACTCTCTACAATCTGCAGGGGCAAATCATCTAGGCTAATCATTTTCCCAATGGACTGTGTTACCACCTTTGATTCTACATGCCTTTTACCCTCTGCATTAATGTGGAATCAGCACCAAATGCTCCATGGTCAGTGGTTTACAACTGACATGGGTATGAGGGCTACTTGCTTGCTATCTCACTGAGAGAAGGGGCTGAAGGGTTAGCTTGGGAGACGGGCATCTCCTTTCATGTGGCTTTCCTGTTACTGCTGTTGCCACTGTTGCTGTGAGTGGAAGATGGGGTGCCCAGACTAGTATCTGGAACCTCCCATGAAAACAATGATAATGGATTTTGTTATGCAAATAATGCTTCATATTACTGTTTGAAAGTGTTGCACTCACCGACCGCGGAACCCCCAGGCCGACTCCTCCTGCTCGGCGATGCCTCCCTGCCATGCCGCTGGACCCCGGGCCCTTGGCTTCAGTGGCATGTCTCTCCTGTTAGGCTCCTCTCGCACTCTCTGATGCCAGGGTCTCCCTGGCCTCGTCAGTGCATGGAACGCCACCAGCTTCCGGCCCTGCCCGGGGTTTTCCGATGCGCATGTGCGCGTCTCTGGCTGCGATTTAAAGGGCCAACAGCGGGAAACCTGCGCCTGCCCAGGAGGATGACATCATCAACTTGGGCCTATTTCAGGCTCCTCCGGGCTGAACCCAGATGGCTTGGCGATGAGTCTCCTGAGTTGCTTCCTCTCGGGATCTTGTGCTGCTTCTTTGAAGTACTTCTGTTCCAGTTCCTGACTCCTATTCCAGTTCCTGATTCCTGTTCCAGTTCCTTTCTCCTCGTGCCTTCATCCCTCGGACAGATCTCTCTGGCTTCTGGACCTCAGACTGGACTTCACCCTGCCTGCTAGCCGCCTGCCACTGGACCTTGGACTGGACTTCATCCTTCCTGCTAGCCGCCTGCCCTTGGACCTCGGTCTGATCTTCACCCTGCCTGCTAGTCGCCTGCCTCGAACCCTCGGACAGACCATTCTCCCAAGCATCTCCACAGGCGCCCACCTAAGAGCAGCCGGCCCTGGTACCCATGGGCTCAACCTGTGGGGTACGTGGGCTGGTAGTGGCAAAGCTCCAGCTGACCCCCCGTCTTCCTCCAGCCTCACCTCCTGACATTGGTGACCTGCGGGGGGCTTCCCCCCTCAGGTAGCGTCAATACCAACTCAGGCCAAGGGTCCACAGTCTACATTGTGGTATCAACAGAAAGATGGCCCAGCACTGATTGCCTTTTGACTGTGAAAACATTCTACAATTTGGTAATCTGCCCAAACTATAAAGTACCTCCACAACCCTTTTGCTAGTGGCATGATAGATCAGTAGAAGTTCTTAGGGCTTTTTTGTGCTATAATTTATTGTACTGTATACCCAGTACTAGTGTAGACACAAACAGCCAAACAGATACATTCACTATTATTAGAAACAAAGCGTGCCATGGCCGGCTTGCTCACTGTAGACTTATACAAGTAACAAAGGGACATAGTTTGTGGAAGAATCTCACACATAGTGCACTGACTCAGTTCCTTACAACCAGACAGAAAGTCAGGGAACAAAGGCTGCTGTACTTGGCTGCCAGTCAGATTGACTGCTTTTACCACTTGTGTGAAATACAGATCCCTATCTGCTGCAAACTGAAGAGGCAAATTAACTCTTAGTAGCATAGTAAATGATGGAAGATAAAGACCAAAGGTTCACCCAGTCTGTCCAGCAAGTTGCTTTAGGTAGTAACTGCCAAACCGTGCAAGTTGCTCTATTCAGAAGTGTTACTCTTAAAGTTAATTTAGGTTTCCTCGTTTTTTCATTTTTGTCCTCTGTCCTGTAGGGATTCCCAGTCCCTTCTGAATTCCATTATTGTTCTCATCTTCACCACCTTTTTTCGGGAGGGCATTCCAAACATCCATAACCCTCTCTGTGAAGAAATATTTTCTGATGTTGGTTCTCAGTCAATCCCCTTGGAGTTTAATATTGTGACCCCCTAATTCTACATTTTTCTTTCCAATGGAAAAGATTTGATGTCTGTATCATTAAAGCCATTCAGGTATCTGAAGGTCTGTATCACATCTACCCTGCACATCCTCTCCTCCAGGGTATACATATTTATTTAGATCCTTCAGCCTCTCCTTATAGGTCTTCCAATACAATCCCCAAACCATTTTTGTTGCTTTTTTTCTGACCTGCCTCCATCCTGTCTCTATCCTTTTCGAGGCATGATCTCCAGAACTGAACACAGAACTCCCGGTGAGGCCTCACCAAAGAGGTGACAATACTCTTGCTTTCTACTGGTTGTTCCTCACTCTATACAGACCAGCATCTCTCTGGCTTTAGCCACCACCTTGTCACATTTCTTTGATGCCTTTAGATCTCCAGAAACTATCTCCTTAAGGTTCTTTTCTGTACACATATGTGACCCATCACATATGGTTCACTTGGATTATTTCACCCTAAGTGTATGACTCTGTACTTCTTGGCACTAAAACCTAACTTCCAAACCTTTGTCCACTCTTCAAGCTTTCTTAAATCGTATTTCATTCTCTCTACTCTTTCAGGCATGTCCACTCTGTTGCAGATCATAGTATCAGCTAGGGATGTGAATCAGGCTTCAGACGATTGAAAATATCGTCAGAAATTGGGGGCCCCCCCAAAACGATAGGAAAACACCACGATATTGTTCGTGGGGGTTCTCTTATCGTTTTAGGGGAGGGCGGGAAAAATGGCACACAAAAATAACCCCTAAACCCACCCCGACCCTTCAAAACGAATCCCTTAGCTTCCCCCACCCTCCCGAGCCCCCCAAAAAACTTTTTACAGGTACCTGGGGGTCCCGGGAGCAATCTCCCGCTCCCGGGCTGTCGGCTGCCACTAATAAAAATGGCGCCGATGGCCCTTTGCCCTTACCATGTGACAGGGTATCCGTGCCATTGGCCGGCCCCTGTCACATGGTAGGAGCACTGGATGGCCCATGCCATTTTTAAAGATGAACACACAGTGCCCGTTTTCAGCGCATCTTTTTTGCATCGGCCCCCAAGTAAATTACACCAAGTGCTCTTCCCTGATCCAGTTCTCTAGTCACCCAATCAAAGAAATCAATTAGATTCATCTGACAGGACCTTCCCCTGGTGAATCCATGCTGCTTCTGATCGAGCAACCCACCAGATTGTAGATAGATCACTATCCTTTCCTTCAGCAGAGTTGCTGAAAAGCAGGACTAACAGTGGTGATCAGTGTAAACAGGGATTCTTTATTGGTATTAGCTCGACTCTGGCCGAGTTTCGCTCTCGCAGGAGCTGCCTCAGGGGCTACTACAAGAACAATGTTAATTAAAAATTATATATGACTGACATACATACATACACATTAACAAATAAACATAGATGTGTGTTAATACATATAAAATGTCATCACTTAAAGTAAAATAAAATAATGAAACATATTTATTTATTTATTTATTTATTTATTTATTGGAGATTTTTTATATACCGCGGTACGTAAAGCTCTACATCACCTCGGTTTACAGAAAACAATAACATAGCACATATGTAAATATTAATTTACATATAATTTACAATAATTTACAATAACAATTTACAATTACAATTAATTTACAATAACATAGCACATATGTAAATATTAACTATAATTTAAAATAAAATAAAACAAAATAAAACCATACGGCAGTGTGCTCATATTTTAGCAATGTATGATTAGCTTTTACTACGTGACCTTATAGAACTTATGGTCATGACATGCAAATTTTGTGTATATGTGTATGTCTGAAATCAGAGGGCGTGGTATTACCAGGAGAAAGTCATTAATGAGAAGGACGTGTATTTAAATATTCAATACTTGTACCAACGGTTGCTTGTATTATCTCGCATAAATAATATGAGAACTTCACACCATATCAATTGGAATGACTGGGAAACAAAGAGGGAGCGCATGATGTCATATGGAAAATGTACACATGCTCACATATGATAAATGTGATGATTAATGTGAAATACTAAAACAAAAATAAAAATTAAAAAATAAAAATAAAAATGAAAAACAAATGGAACCATATAAAAATAAAAAATGAATAAAAGAAATATGGCATAGGGCTCTAAAACATATATATAACCATAATAAAAAATTAGTAAATAATAAAAGTCAAACCTCAAGCCAAAAGAATGATCATTATGAGCTATGAGCACTAAAATAACATAAAAAATCCAGTAAATCATAGCAATTAGATTTTGCACTTACTGGTAAGTTGATTCAACGTAGAACAAACAAATTGTCCTTTAAAGTATAGTGGTGGTTTTTTTAAAAAAGGGGCTACTCTTAGGGCCTCATTTTCCAATATCGCAGTGGTAATGCATGAGGGGGCGTTGTCCCATGCAAATAAGGCATTTTTCGTGCAGCGGGGAAACATCGAATGACGCGATGTTTTTGCCATTTGCGGAAATGGATTCGCAAATCGCGAAACACCATGATAAAACAACCAATGAATCTTCGCAGTACACGAAAGTGTCCAAACAACCTATTTCCACTCCTAGGTGCTGCAAGCAACATGTTATATGAGAGAGAGGAGAGAGAGAGAGAGAGGACGAGAGAGAGAGAGAGAGAGAGAGAGAGAGAGAGAGAGAGAGAGAGAGAGAGAGAGAGAGAGAGAGAGAGAGAGAGAAAGAACCTTGCTATAGTGCCTATGCCCTAGACAGGTATTTGTATCCCTATGGGAGGGCCACCTAGTAACTCGAGGTGGGGATTAGGTATGAGCGTAGGGGGTTGGGGGCCACTTTCACATTCAACATGAGACGTACGGAAAGAACAGTGGTCTCTAGTGAAGATTTGCTGGCCGTCGGAGTGAGGAAACTCACTCCAAGAAGAGATTTGGGCAATGTTCTCTCCACCTAGCTTGATGGACACTCTACCTGGGCAACAACAAGCTAGGTGGAGAGAATGTTGGCCAAATCTCTTCTTGGAGTGAGTTTCCTCCACTCCGACGGCCAGCAAATCTTCACTAGAGACCACTGTTCTTTCTGTACGTCTCATGTTGAATGTGCGAGTGGCCCCCAACCCCCTACGCTCATACCTAATCCCCACCTCGAGTTACTAGGTGGCCCTCCCATAGGGATACAAATACCTGTCTAGGGCATAGGCACTATAACAAGTCTCTCTCTCTCTCTCTCTCTCTCTCTCTCTTCTCTCTCTCTCTCTCTCTCCTCTCTCTCTCTCTCCTCTCTCCTCTCTCTCTTTCTCTCTCTCTCTCTCATTGTCGTGGACTGCGATAAATGAATTTGCATTCGCAAATCCTGTTAATGGCTGTTAGCGTGAATTTATCTCCCGCGATAACACCTTGGAAATGACCCCCTTAGTGTGGTATGTATCTGAAATATAAGTTATACGCCCATGCATGTGATGTGGTAATCAACAGTGAGTCAATTTTGTAAAACGTATATTAAACTATATATTACAGCAGAAAACATTAGTGATTCTGTGGTGTTTGTATTGGTGTGGCTGACATGTCGAAGGAATTTTAACGGCATTGCTCACAGAGTGCGGTAATGATAGTACATATATATATTAGATTTTTTAAGTAAAGTCTGGTGCCAGCAAAATACTTATATGTATACTATAGTTAGCCTGAGAATAGAGAATGTACAGCGTATACGTTCAACCACAAATTCACTGATAAGCGCCGACTCATTTTCTCTGTTCACGTAAGTTGCAGCCACTAACTTTTTCATTTATGACTGGTGTCCGACCCACCAACAAAAGTAACACACCGCTTTCTATTACTTATCAGTGATGAGCACACTGCTGTGGTTTTCTTTTGTTTTATTTTATTTTAAATTATTGTAATATTTACATATGTTTCATTATTTTATTTTACTTTTTTAAGTGATGACATTTTATATGTATTCTATAAGTAATGACCCCCCTTCCCTATTTGCTTTTAACTCATTAGACGCACTTATTATTGACCATCATAATAGGCATCATTGTGTGGTGATGTATACCATTGTCACTCTGCCTTATATTTAATCATAGGTCAGTCCATAAATTCTTAACGATCCTTTTTTTTTTAAATTTTTTATGCTTCTATCACCCATGTGTTAAATAAAATTTTATCATAGTGTGTTTTCTTAGAAGGATTCAACTTATATTCCTCAAGTTAACATGTGTACTTCTCAACACTTATCTTAAATCACCATTGTCATCTCGCAGTATTTCTTCCTGTTTCTTTACAACCACCAACCATGCTCTTTATGCCCACGGCTTTCCAGCAATGTGCGAATTCAACACATTGCTACTTCGTGCCCGACACTGTACAATGTTTCGGACTCTCTCATGTCCTTTTTCAAGGGCGTAGTTCTTTTCACAGCATGGTGTTTCACAGCGTAATAATCTGAAGAAAACTATTATAAAAAGGGAAAAGAGAAAACCTAGATCTTTTATTAATAGATCTACAATATTATGGATCATGGCAAACTGTGAAGGGAAAATCATTTACTACTATTAATTCATAGCAAGAGGTAATAATCCTGGGGCAGAAACAACCTAATATTAATATAGGGGGTTTTAAATGTGAAAGCCCAAATTGAATTTTTTTCACAAATTAGGACCTCAGTATTAATGTAATTCTTCCTCACATCTTTGCAAGCTGCAAGGTCTCTTATTGAAGGCTGCATGTTCTATAAGAACATAAGAAAGACTGGGTCAGACCAAGGGCCCCACCAAGCCCAGCATTCCTATCTCCAACAGTGGCCAATCCAGGCTACAAGTACCTAGCAAGTACCCAAAAAACTAAGTATATCCCATTCTACTGATGCTAGTAAGAGCAGTCGCTATTTTCTAAGTCAACTTGATTAATAGCAGGTAATGGACTTCTCCAAGAACTTATCCAAACCTTTCTTAAACCAGCTACAATAACGCACTAACCACATCCCCCTGACAATAAACTCCAGAATTTAATTGTGCGTTGAGTGAAAAACCATTGCGATGGTATATAACTTAGCGACGGTATAGAAAAGATTTAAATAAATACATTAAATGTGCCACATGCTAACTTCATGGAGTGCCCCCTAGTCCTTCTATTATCTGAGAGACTAAAAAACCAATTCACATCCACCCATTCTAGACCTCTCATGATTTTAAACATGTCTAGCATATCTCCCCTCAGCCGTTCTCTCTTCAAGCTGAAAAGTCCTAATCTCTTAGTCTTTCCTCATAGGTGAGCTGTTCCATCCCCCTTATCATTTTGGTCGCCCTTCTCTGTACTTTCTCCATCGCAACTATATCTTTTTTGAGATGCGATGACCAGAATTGTACACAGTAATCAAGGTGCGGTCTCACCATGGAGCAATACAAGTGCTTTCCAAGTGCTATTATGGAATCTCGTTGTGAATAAAATCTCTCTAAAACCATATAATGAATTCCTTTACTACTGGAAGAATGTTTTCTCAGATTACCTTTCTAGGATGTTTAAACAAATAGTAATCATAGTACAATTTTCTCTTAGAACCTAGAATAGAAATATGGCAGAGATGATGATGTGGAACCTTACTCCCTCTGAAACTGAGTGGAATGTGCAGCCTCCAAAGCCTCCCGTGACTGGAAGCTTTCCCTATTCTACCCTTAGCCATCCCCTCTCTCTCTAAAAAATAAATAAATCTGCATTATTATAAATAATGGTATATTATGCTTGCAAACATTTATTGCAAGAATGTATTTTATTCTCCTCAGGGGAGTCATTTCTGCTAAGAGAAATTCTGCTAAATAAAATATTTTCTGGCATAAAGGTGTGTGCTCGTGCTATATACAGCTCATTGTACTCTGATACTGTAAATACAATACTGTTTTAGTAATTAGGAGGTTATTTTCTTTCCATTGTTTATTGCTCAGTAATAACTATTCAGTTTCTCACTCAAGAACAAATATTTTCTTCTACTTTGCATGACTATACCAGCCGGCTTATAGGAAACTTATTAGCAGTGGGTGTAACTTTTTGTATGTGCCTGGTAAGTAAAAGGGATGTTGAATCATAAAGGTTATTCTCTTCAAAACAAATTGCTCATAATTTTTCTCATGTATCTGCGGGTAGTTTCAAAGGAACATTGAGATTTTGTTACTGGAAGTGTTTTCTTACCTTTTCTGTAAAAGAGATCTTTCTAAGGCAGGGGTGGGCAATTCCGGTCCTCGAGGGCCACAAACCAGTCTGGTTTTCAGGATATCCCTAATGAATATGCATGAGAGAGATTTGCATGCACTCTGCCTCAGTTTTATGCAAATCTATGTCATGCATATTCATTAGGATATCCTAAAACCTTGACAGGTTTGTGGCCCTCGAGGACTGGAATTGCCCCACCCCTGATCTAAGGTGTTGTATGGAACTTCTATTGAGGAAGAATCTGTAAGATAAATTCTATCTATTACTAATATAAGAGTGAAAAAATTATAGTGCTGCCTATGCTTAGTGATTTTTTAAAATTACTTTTATTGACTTTTAAATCTCAAGACTAAGCAGATCATCAGCATCAAGACAAAATAAGGACACTCAAATAAAATGGCCTCCAAAAATGAAAGACTGAACAAGTACCAAGTAAGAAAGAAAGAAAGAAAGGAGAGCAGAAAAGAGAAGGACAAGTACACAAAATGACTCATTATTCAGGGGGAAATAAAAAAAGCTCAGCTAGAGACAACATACAATGAGCCCCAATGTACTAACGGGTGATGAATTTCACAGCAATTTAGTATATTGTGCATGCTATTTGTTTTTTTTTGAAGACTAAAACCAATACTGGGGAATCTTATGTCTACTAAATAAATTCCGGTGTCCGATATCTCTTCACGGGTAGGTAACAACCAAATGCAGGTTGTACCTCCACAGGAATAGGCACCATTTTTGCTCTTAACCTTGTGCATGTGCATCGTGTCTAAATAGTGTACTGTCTCCATCTTTTAAATAATAAATAAATGAACCAAGCTAATTAAAGTCACTGTTCCAGAGCTCTCTTGAATCTCCAGTGTTTCGACACCCTGCTTCTGCTTCAGGGGCCGAAGAGATAGTGCAATACATGACTGGTATCATTTCATTTATTATTTAAAAGATAGAGACTGTAAACTAGACATGATAGAACATGGCACACTGAACCGAGGATTTCAAAGTATTGTTCACTGGGATGCCCTGGTCCTTTTCCTGGATGATAATTTCTAATGTGCAGCCTAACATTGTGTAACTACAGTGTGGGTTACTTTTCCCCATGTGTATCATATTGCACTTATCTACATTAAATTTCATATGCCATTTTACATGCCCAGTCTTCCAGTCTTGCATTGTATTTCTATAATTTTTCACAATCAGCTTATTGTAACGATACTGGTTTCAAGGTAGTCCCCCTGCCAGCAGGGGCCCACCATGGGTCACATTCAGTCCTGATAATGTTGCGCTGGTGGTGGACCCTTGGCCTGAGGTGGGGTTGACACTACCAGTAGGATAAGCCCTACAGGTCCCCACCATTGGGAGGTAGAGCAGACTAGGAGACGGAGGCCAAGTGGAGCTTCGTCAATACCAGCCCTTGTTCCCCGCAGGTTGAGTCCTTGGGTGCCGGGGCCAGCTGGTCTTAGGCGTCCTCCATGGGATGACTCCCAGTAGATGGAAAGCAAGTGTTCACCAAGAACCAGTGGAGGTATCAGAGGTCCAGACAAGGCAGGGATCCAGAGACCCAGACGCTGACAGGAACGGGGCAAGACAGGAGGCGCCCAGGTAATGGTAGGCAGAAGCCTGAAAGGCAAAGTCCAAGGGATACCATAGGCAAGATCAAGGCAAGCTGGAGTCAGGGCAGGTGGCTGAGCAAGCGAGGTTCCAGGAAGCAGAGCAAGGGACAAAGCCAGAGGATCAGTCCAAGTGTAGTCCAACAAAGCAGGGGTCAAAGCCAAGGTATCAGTCCAAGCGAACAATGAGGAGATGAAGGAGCAATCAGGAACAGAAACCAGGATTGGAGTCAGGAGCAGGAACCAGGACCAGAATCAGGAGCAGGAACCAAGAACAATGGGCAACGAGTACATGAGCAATCGTAGAGACCTGTTGCCAAGTCTGGGAACAAGTGGCTGGGCCCTGCTTTATATACTAAAGCCCAGTGATGTCATCACCCGGGGCCGCGGGCTATTTTCCCACCCCGGCCCCTTTAAAAGAACGGGAGGCGCACGCCTAAGCTGGAGCCCAGAGGAGGCAGGATGGTGGCGTCTCTCTGCAGCCCATGCCGGGAGGCCCACCGGGTGCAGGGAGGAACCGCAGAGGAGTCAGAAGCAGCAGAGGAGGCTGCAGATGCTTGAGTGTGAAGGTGTCTGCCCTCCGCCGTGAGCAAATATGATCCGAGAGTGGCAGCTGAGTTCCCGGGTGAGTAGGCCCAGATGTGGGCCTATTGCGGACGGGACGTGTAACAGTACCCTCCCCTTTATGCCCCCCTCTTGGAGGCCTGGGTTTGCCCGTATGGGCACGATGGAACTGGAGAAGGAGTCCCTTGTCCTGGATGTTATTTGCCGGTTCCCAGAAGTTTTCCTCAGGACTGTAGCCTTCCCACGAGAGGAGGTACTCCCAACAGCGGCCTCTTCTCTGGATGTCAAGGCCTTCTTGAACCCGATAAGTTGTATCGTCTCGGTAGAAACTTGGGATGGAGCAGGAGCTCTACGAGAGGGCCACGAGAGTATTACCAGTTTGAGCAGAGATACGTGTAAGAGTTGTGTATACCCAAGATGGATAGTAACCAGAGTTGGTACGTAACTGGCCCAATACTTCGGGTCACGGAGGAATGGACCAATTGTACCTTGGTTACAAACCTCTGAGAAGGTAACTTCAGCAGAATGTAACGGGTGCTCAGCCAGACCTTTTGGCCCTGGCTGAACTCTGGAACCAGACGACTGTGGCATCAGCGGATTTCTTTGAACGTGCAGCGATCTGAGGAAGACGTTGATTCGTCTGAGTCCAAAGCATCTGTAGAGCACTAGCTGTGGCCTGGGCTGCCGATGAATGCACTGACAGTGGAACTGGCAATGGGAGCCAAAGTTGTCTGCCATAGACAATAGAAAATGGCGAGACTCCGGTAACAGCTGCAACGTGGGAGTGTGAGAAAATTCTGCCCAAGTCAATAGTTCGCCCCAGTTGTCCTGCTGGTCATTGGTTTGTAAGCTCACATGACATTCTTGAGGGAGCAGTTAGTACACTCAGCCTGGCCATTGGCTTGTGGATGGTATGCGGTCATCAAGCTGATAGTAATTCCGAACTTTTTGATTAAAGAGCGCCATTAGTGAGCGACAAACTGGGGACCCCTGTCCGAGTGATATCTGTGGACAGGCCATGAGGCAAAACACATAATGAAAAAAAAGGCATGCAAGCTCCGGGGCTGATAGTAAGGCAGGCAGAGGAATGAAATGAGCCATTTTGGAGAAACCGGTCCATGATGACCCAGATTACCGTATTTTCCCTTGATGGTGCTAAGTCCACTACAAAATCTGTGGACAGATGAGTCCATGGCTTTTCTGATGCAGGCAATGACTGGAGGAGGCCCCAAGTTCGGCCTACTGGTGGGCTTCTGCTGGGCACAGGTAGAACATGAGTCCCACGTAGGCGAGGGAATCTGAGACCATGGTGGGCCACCAATAATAGCACTGGAGTAACCTTAGGGTTCGGGCATGTCTGGGATGACCGGCAAGTTTTGAGTCATGTACCCAGCGCAAGACCCTTTCTCGGAGCTGGCGATGGCACAATGTTTTTCCAGCTCAGACCGTGATGGTGGCAGATAAGCAGATACAAGCAGGATCAATAGTGTGACTTGGTTCTTCTTGGATGTCATCAGGGTTGAAGGAATGAGATGAGGGCGTTCTGCTCAGAGGTTCTTCTCTGCGGATGATATCAGAGCTCAAAGTCAAATCAAGAAAGGAATAGTGCCCAATGGGCCTGGCGAGCATTAAGATGCTGGGAGTGTCTGAGGTGCTCAAGGTTCTTATGGTCTGGTAATAGATGGTAAACTTAAACTGAGCACCCTCCAACCAGGGGCACCACTCTTCGAGGGCGAGCTTAATAGCCAATAACTCCTGTCCTCAATACTATAGTTTTATTCAGCATGGGAGAACTTATGGGAGTAGAACGAGCATGGGTTGGAGAACTCCTCAGGTAGCAGTACTGGCTTAGAAGCGACCAGCCCCAATAGCCGAGGCGTCCACCTCAACGGCAAAAGGGGAGATTCGGGTCTGGATGGCGCAAACAAGGGCCAGAAAGGAAGGCGTTCCTTGAGGTCTTGAAAGGCAGCCAAAGCTTTCCAGGGACCAGTTCTTCATATTGCTGCCCTTCTGAGTCATGGCTGTGAGGGGTGCAGCCAGTAGAGAGTAGTTCGCTATGAAGTGACGGTAGTAATTTGGTAAATCCGAGGAACCTTTGGAGCAACCTAGGAGGCCTCAGGTCAACATTGTTCACTTACTGTATAACCGGTTACTTGTAAAGCCTTGTGCTAAGTTATTGTTTACTGTAAACCGAGGTGATGTAGACCTTTACGTACCGCGGTATATAAAAATCTCCAAATAAATAAATAAATAAATAAATAAACATGGCGGGACGCCGCGCCAGAGCTGCTCCAGGGAAGCTGGAGAGTGCGGCAGAGGACACGCTACAATGAACACCATTCTCCCCAAGGACTGGTGGAGAAGGCTGAAATAGAAGTGAGGCATGTCAGGCGAAGCCATCTGAGACCGACGGACGCAACACTCCTTACTTTATGTGAGATGGAGTGCAAGACTCCCTTTCACCCATGGATCAGAAAGTGTGGCAAGAATGTATGTATATATTATTTCTGGCAGATGTTTCAGTTTCAGTTTCACTTGCATTAGCTATTGCAAGAGGTCCACAAACTACAACACCTTTGCTTCCATTCCATCTTACTGCCTAACTTTTCATTCAGAATATTTACTATGGGGATGACCCCATCCAGAGTGGCCCTTGAGGGACTTCAGGACTTGTATCAGCTATCTCATCACTATCCAAGGGGGGCGATCCATACCTATCTCTGTTTCCCATATGCAATCTGCAATGGTAACTCACGATCTCCGTACCTGTGATAATGTCTTGAACTGAAGGGAGTCTTAGAGATTAGGAACAAAGGCCCTCGTGGACCGAGTACCGGTTCCTGTCTGTAATAGGACTCACTGTGTTCATGTCTGCGATCGCCTCCATGCAATAGGAGTCTTCTGAGTCTTCGGGAATGTAGGCCCTCGAGGAGCGAGTACCGGATCCTGTCCAACAATCTGAAATCAAGAAGAGAGAGAGCAGAGCCCCCGAGGAGCGGGTACTCCTGGTAAGTTTGAAAAGGCCGAGCAGTGGAGAAAGATTTCCCCTTGCTGACTTGGATCGCTGTTGCAAGTAGCGTGGACTGCCGAAGCAAGTTCCGTTGGATTCCTTGCTAACTCGTTTGTAGTTAGCAAACAAAGACCTTTTAAATTGAAAATGGATGATGTCACTACGGGGGGATGCCCCCGAGGTTCTCGCTCTTGCTGGTACAAAGTCTGGAGCGCGTACGCGCATGCGCCCTATGTCATCAGGAACATGGCGGATCTGTGGCATCAGGCCAGCCCGAGGATACCGGGACCAAGAGGCGGGAGAGAAAGCCGCGGCTGCATCTGTCCGTCTGAGCCAAAGGGAGTCACCACAAAGATAGAACGGGTGGAGCAAGGGCGAGAATAGACACGAACGCAACAGATCTTGCCTACGGTATCCCTCGGTCTGGCCTTTCAGGCTTTGGCCTACCATTACCTGGGCGCCTCATGTTTTGCCCCATTCCTGTCGCATCTGGGTATCTGGATCCCCTGCCTCGTCTGGACAACCTTGGTTCTCTGATACCTTGCTGAGTTCCTGGCGAACCCTTGCTTTTCTACCTTCTGGGAGTTTAACATGGAGGCCCGCCTAAGACCAGCCAGCCCTGGCACCCTGGCACTCAAGGGCTCAACCTGCGGGAACAAAGGCTGGTATTGGCGCCATCTTCTGCTCCCTACCATGTGACAGGGGCCCGACCAATGGCACCAGTAGCCCCTGGGACATAGTAAGGTCAAAGGCTATCGGCGCCATTTTGAATACCGGCAGCCGACGGCGTGCTGTGAGTGCAGTAGATGGCTCCCAGACCCCCCGCTGGACCACCAGGGAGTTTTGGCAAGTCTTGGGGGGGGGGGGGGTCAGGAGGTGGGGGTTTTGTTTAAATTGCTCCTTAGATGGCCGAATAATTCGGTGAAGATTTGTTGTATCGTTGGGATCCACGTTACGTTTCGCTTCCCCATGAATACAAAAATATGGCCCCTATACGTTGCGGATTGCCAATGCGTTGCAAACGATATGCACACCCCTAATGTATATTTACTGCTACTCCTACTGAGGTGAAAGTCTGCAGAAAATGTCTTTTGAGGCGCCTAAGATGACCAGGGTGAGTTGTTGGATGGGATTGGACGAGGCAGGATCAAGAACCAGAGGGGTCTCGATGTCCTTGAGATAGACTTGGCAAACTGGTAGACTAATTGGTAAAATTAGGAATATCCTTATTGTGAACATATTTTAAAAACCGCTTACCTGCGTGTGTTAAAGCTAAGAGAAAGTCCTATGGGAAGATATGCAAAGTGCGTTAGCTCAAAGCTTAAATCAGGCACACCACATGTGCATGTTGGAGTATTTAAAATCATAGACACGCAATTGCATGCATGATTTAAAATTCCAATGTATGTCGGCTCGCGTGCACGTTCGCCCAAGTATGTGCACCCGCGGGCTTGTTTTTTAAAGTTACTGTCCCCTATGTGTAAGTGAACATTGCTGACTGACTCCTTTTGCACACACAGACTGGAAAGACTGTGCTTTTCTTCACTTCAGTCTGCCTGCAGATAACCTCACTACACTGCACTGTGCTGCATCAGACACAGACACAAAACTCACCGCTACTCCACTCCACTCCTACCCTTTCCCCAGTGAAAACAGAAGGCAGTGTTACTGCCTCTAACTGTCACAATGAGTTAGACTACTGAAGCAGCAGAGAAGATCAGAAAAAGCCCTTCATCAATGCCTATGTGTTTTATGCCTTTCTTTAATTCTCAGACAGCTCCTGAAAAGAGATCCCTCTCTGCAAAATCCAACAGATCAAATGGAGCTTCTTTGCACATGCTCAGACTTATCAGTGGGAGGATGTCAGTGTCACTTGTCCAGATGGCAAATATACTGTAGGCTAGTTTAAAAAATGCTTCACCTTGTTTTCTCCCTCATCCAGCCTCCTTGCCAAATTTCCGTTTGGCTCCAATGAGGACTGCTATGCCCACACAGCAAGAGTTGGCTGCTATAGCTACCAATTAGTCTCTACTTGCACCTGCTGCTTGCTCAGTAAAGCCATAGACTCTGAATGTGCCCTTAGGACTGGAATGAACAGTTTGTTTAAATTTGTGGGCACATTCCATTTGTTTCAGATATGGACTCGTTTTTTTTGCATTTTACCCGTTTATTTCAAATGAATGCACATCCCTAGGAATACACCCAGAAACAGAATCATCAATAGAAGACGTCCTGAACCTCTCTTTCTCCATGCAGCAAATGGGACAAATGACCAGAATCCCTACCAAGGCAATTTAAAGAGAATTAAGTAATACAGAGAACATATTTCATATTCAAAAATGTGTTCTTTTTGGATTGACTACTACTACTTGTGGTACTACTTATCATTTGTATAGCACTACTTGATGTATGCAGCACTGTACAAAACCATGCAAAAGATATTCTCTCTTCAGCAGAGGTTACAATCTAATCATTGAGTTACATGGGTCACATCTAAAGTTAAACTTTTGAACCAAGAAACTGAGATCCCAGTTGTGGAAGAGAAATTTTCAATACCAAGTTCTTATCCTGCTCCTTGCTCTAGCACCAAACATGACCAGTAAATTTGTCTTTTTTCTAAAACCAAAAGTACAGATGTGCTATTGCTTGTGTAAGCTTAAAAACTGAGTGTGTTTTATCTTTTTAAAGTTATTGTGATGGTCTCAAACTATACTGAATCCTAAAAGAGTTATTAAAAGTTAAAACATAGGAACTCATAACCTGACTTCTCGGCTCACCCATACCAAACAATCACACAGCAAATGACATTAGAAGCCAAATAGGACTGCAGCTTTTTATTAACTTACTATACTGCATCAAGTTGAAGGTTACTACAAACTACGGTATATACATAGGAAAACAAACATCTCATTAGATTCCTTTTCTCCCGCAACCCATCCTCCTAGATCAGCCAGAATTCCTCTTAGTATCTTTGAATACATTGAAGGCTACTAGCTTCGCTCATCCGGCAAGAAAAAGTATAACTAGCAAGATGGGGGCCTGATGTGATGGGCATGTCCTTTATTGACTTTGTCTTTTGTTAAATCCTGAGCTTTCTTTCTGGATCTTGTCCATTGAAGAAGCCTGAGTAGAGAAATGCTTTCTCAATTGGTGATAGTTCTCCAAAGAGTTCATATTAGAAGTAAACTTGCTCAAATGCCATTATAGCCTTGACAAATTAGTCCCAGTCTGATATTGTCAGGGTCTGTTCCCAAATCACTGAAAGTTTATTGCTCTAAAGTTTGTTGTATATTTTTATTTATTTTTATTTTAAAACATTTGTTACCTGCCCTTCCTACGTTCAGGTTTGGGTACAGTAAAACATACACAGTGAACTCAGATTAGGTAAGATTTATAACATTTTTTCTTGCTTGGTATACATAAACATTTTTCCCTATATACTGAATATTAAACTAGCCACAGTTGCAGTTGTTTTGCCTGGGTTAAATTTCCAGGGCACTGATAACATCTTTCCCAGCATTCTTGACAAGACAGATGGCTGCACAGAGGGGGGACTCCTATTAAGTTATGGTCCACAGAGCATTGCTTAAACTGCTTTATTTAATGCTAGTGCAAAATCTTGTGCATGTTTGGGGTTGAAAATTCTCCAGCTTTGCAGAACTTTCAACATTGGTCAGTTGGTGTCCCGGGACAATGTTTCTGCTATTGCTGAGGGTGGATATGATAGAGGTCTTTAAGATCATGAGAGGTCTTGAACGAGTAGATGTGACTCGGTTATTTACACTTTCGACTAACAGAAGGACTAGGGGGCATTCCAAGAAGTTAGCAAGTAGCACATTTAAGACTAATCGGAGAAAATTCTTTTTCATTCAACGCACAATAAAGCTCTGGAATTTGTTGCCAGAGGATGTGGTTAGTGCAGTTAGTGTAGCTGGGTTCGGAAGGGGTTTGGATAAGTTCTTGGAAGAGAAGTCCATTAATGGCTATTAATCAATTTTACTTGGGGAATGGCCACTGCTATTGATTGCATCAGTAGCATGAGATATTCTTGGTGTTTGGGTAATTGCCAGGTTCTTGTGGCCTGGTTTGGCCTCTGTTGGAAACAGGATGCTGGGCTTGATGGACCCTTGGTCTGACCCAGCATGGCAATTTCTTATGTTCTTATGTTCTTAAATAAAAAAGTAACTACAAAATTGTTAAACCTTAGTACAATGACACATACAATATTAAAGCTACAGGAGGAGGGTAGCCATAAGGGGCACAAGGGTGTCCTGATTATCTAGCTCTCATATGCTTTCTGAAACAGGTACATTTTTAGAGCTCTTTTAAAGAATTTGAGCTCCTTAATAGTTCTTATTTCCTTCGGGATTGAGGTCCAAAGGAGAGGACCAGCTAGAGAGAAAGAAGGTTTTCTGGTTTCATCAAGATATGCTGATTTAGGTGAGAAAATATCTAATTGGTTCTGGCCAGAAGATTGCAGTGATCTAACCGGTGTGTGGATTTTCAGAGTTGCCACTGTCCAGGGGAATTGGATATTTTTGATAAGTGAATGAATAATAGTTATGAATTTATATGGTATGTGGTAGAGTTTGGAAGCCAATGAAGGGATTGGAATGTTGGGTAGGGATGTGAATCGTGTCCTCGATCGTCTTAACGATCGATTTCGGCTGGGAGGGGGAGGGAATCGTATTGTTGCCGTTTGGGGGGTAAAATATCGTGAAAAATCGTGAAAATCGTGAAAAATCGAAAAATCGAAAAAATCGCAAAACCGGCACATTTAAAACCCCCTAAAACCCACCCCCGACCCTTTAAATTAAATCCCCCACCCTCCCGAACCCCCCCCAAATGACTTAATAACCTGCGGGTCCAGCGGCGGTCCGGAACGGCAGCGGTCCGGAACGGGCTCCTGCTCCTGAATCTTGTTGTCTTCTAGCCGGCGCCATTTTCCAAAATGGCGCCGAAAAAATGGCGGCGGCCATAGACGAACACGATTGGACGGCAGGAGGTCCTTCCGGACCCCGCTGGACTTTTGGCAAGTCCTCGTGGGGGGTCAGGAGGCCCCCCACAAGCTGGCCAAAAGTTCCTGGAGGTCCAGCTGGGGTCAGGGAGCGATTTCCCGCCGCGAATCGTTTTCGTACGGAAAATGGCGCCGGCAGGAGATCGACTGCAGGAGGTCGTTCAGCGAGGGAAATGGGCGCCGGCCTACGCGTATGGCCGGTGCCATTTTCCGTACGAAACAATTCGCGGCGGGAAATCGCTCCCTGACCCCCGCTGGACCTCCAGGAACTTTTGGCCAGCTTGTGGGGGGGCCTCCTGACCCCACGAGACTTGCCAAAAGTCCAGCGGGGGGTCCGGAAGGACCTCCTGCCGTCCAATCGTGTTCGTCTATGGCCGCCGCCATTTTCGGCGCCATTTTGGAAAATGGCGCCGGCTGAAGACAACAAGATTCAGGAGCAGGAGCCCGTTCCGGACCGCTGCCGTTCCGGACCGCCGCTGGACCCGCAGGTTATTTAAGTTCATTTGGAGGGGGTTCGGGAGGGTGGGGGATTTAATTTAAAGGGTCGGGGGTGGGTTTTAGGGGGTTTTAGTGTGCCGGCTCACGATTCTAACGATTTATAACGATAAATTGTTAGAATCTCTATTGTATTGTGTTCCATAACGGTTTAAGACGATATTAAAATTATCGGACGATAATTTGCTGGAAGTCCAATAAAAAATTTGCTGGAAGTCCAATAAAAAGGGAATTACAATAATAAATACTTGAAAAAAAAGGGATTGCAGAACAGTAGTGGTATCAAGGATCATAATAGTCTGAGTTTATGACAAGAGATTTGAGTAATGGCTTTGATGTGATCATTCATAGCAAGCGATGGGTCAATAAAGATACCAAGATTATGAATGCTTGTTGATATAGCAATGCTAAGGTTTTTAAAGAAAATATTTTGGGGGATATCTGATATTATTTTAAAATAACCTGCAAAAAAGAAAGGCAGACGACCGCGCCAAGGCCCGCCCACGACAAGCACTTCAACCCAATCAGGGTCAGCACAGCAGACCTTTAAGCCCCATCAGTCTAGGCGTCGCGCGCCGTGCGTCGCGCGCCGAAGGGGCGCGACAAAGGGGCCTGCCCCTTTGTGAGCCCCTTCGTGCAGCCCTGAGGACTGTGGACTGGACAGTCCCTACCCATCCCGAACCCGGCAGCAACCGCCCTAAAATTTCCTCCTCCTCTGACGGGGCTCCCTAGGCCCCATCGAAGCGAGAGCTCACCCGACCTAGTGGAAAACGTGCAGAGGAGACCTACACGAGAACAGGAACATCGAAAACCGAAGGAAGAAGCAGCGGAGAGTCCGCCGCGACCCAAGCAGTCTCTGGCCTATCAGAGAGCGCTGGACTACGCTTCAAATTCTCGAACTCACGCCGGGCGTCACGCGCCCACCACCAACAGCACTACAAACGATGACAAACGAAAACCCACCGCTACCCACACCTAACCAGCGCCTACAGAAACAACCCACTATCATAACCCACACTCAGCCAGAAGTTATCCAACCAGCTCTCACCTTATCTTCGTCATACAGCTCTCATCACATCACTACCCAAGTCACAAACGGACCTCAGTAAAACACCCTCATAGACGTCAACTAACACCCACATGGACCTTCAATTATCACTCACACGGACTCCATCATACTTTCATCCTGACGCCTCAACTCTCACCAAACACACGGACCTCAGTAACCCCTCAAACGGACGTAAGCAAACGCCCACACGGATCTCAATCAATCACATGGACCTCAAACATTCATCCCTGACGCCACAACTCTCACCGACCACACGGATCTCAGTAAGATATCACACAGACCTCATCAAACTCTCATCCAGACACCAAAACCACACCAAACACTCCCAGAAATCATTCAGAAACATCTTCTAACCTCCTCCCAATTCTACTAAACGGCACACAATATGAAATCTCACAATGGCTCCGAATATAAGCATCTTCCCAAATTCGACAACCCCCAGACCACTGCTTCAACCAACAACAACCCACTGCGCTACAAGATACTCCAAAAACTCATTCTTGGCTTCACCCCCCTCCAAGCATCATCAAAACAAAACCAACTACCTGATCAACATCCCTCTAATAAAACATATCAAAAACCTTTTCTATCTCTCATTCATCTTGATAAATGCCCAGTCACTAACCAAAAAATTCATGCTAATATCAGACATAATTCAAGAAAAGAACCCTGACTTTATTGCAATAACCGAAACCTGGTTCAAGAACACCGACCAAGTACTAACAAACCACATTACCAACAAGGATTATGACACATTCTCAATCCCACGCAAGGCTCGCAGGGGAGGAGGGCTCCTCCTCATCGTTAAAAAACATCTCTCAATGAAATTGATACCTCACAACCTACCAAATAACTACGAAATCGCACTCCTCGAATCTGAATCACTACAAATATGCCTAGTTTACTGCCCTCCAAAACTCTTAGACAACGAGATCTCTCCATTCCTCGAATTCTTAATAACTAACATTAGTTTGAAAAAACCAACCATTATTCTCGGAGATTTCAACCTCCACATCGATGCCAACCCCATATCTCAAAACAGCCAAACACTACTAGACATGCTCTCCAGCCTAAGCCTTAACCAAATAGTAAACAATCCTACACATAAAGCTGGTCATACCTTGGACCTAATTTTCACCAACCAGTTCTTCTCTGATACCACCATATCATCCAAACCAGTTCCTTGGTCTGATCACCACATCATACAATGTAAGACTCAAGTGAAAATCGATCTAACAGCAAGAACATCCACACCTCAATCATTCAAATACAGACCCCCATTCCAACCCTCTCTACTCCAACAGGAACTAGGAAAACAAATGAAGAACCTAGACCTCTCCAATATAAATAATGCCACCCAATCTTGGCTCAACATTACAGAACAAACCGCCAACAACATAAACCCCGAGAAATTGAAACTATCGAATAATAACAGAACAAAAACCAACCCATGGTTCAACTCTCACCTAAGATCTATGAAATCCAACCTCCGAAAAATGGAAAAAGAATGGCAAAAATCAAAGTGCACAGCTTCCCTACAAAGGTATCGAACACAACTTGCCACATATAAAAAGACCATCCTGAACTCCAAACGCGACTACTATAGCCAAAAGATAAAAACTTCCACGAATCAACCCAACGCCCTCTACAACATTGTAAGAAACCTCATTAATGAGAACAATATCAACTCCCCCACCTCCAAAACAAACAACCTAAGCCAAGACCTCGCCATTTTCTTCAAGAATAAAATAAACAAAATAGTGACCACCATCAACAATACCTCAGTTACCAAAGACAACATGGTCACCCCAAATATCCCACCATGGGCGAACTTCGAACCAATCTCAATCATCGAAACCGAAAAAATGCTAAAGAAAATAAACCCAGCTCGCCACAATCTTGATGTAATACCTACCCGTGATTTAAAAGAAATATCACACATCATTGCTCCCACATTAGCAGCTATCATAAATAAATCACTTGAAGAAGGTGAACTTCCAACTAAATTAAAAATCGCGAATATCACACCTATACTGAAAAAAAAGAATCTCAATCCAGATGATCTGAATAACTATCGCCCCATTTCAAACCTCCCCTTACTAGCAAAGATGACTGAGAAAGCAGCACTGTCACAACTCAATGAACACCTGGAAAACAACAAAATCCTACACCCATCACAACACGGGTTCAGAAAAAAATCGCAGCACAGAAACCCTTCTACTCAATATCTCAAACAAAATAATAAGAGGCTTTGACAATAATCAAAGCTACATTCTAATACTTCTCGACCTCTCTGCGGCCTTCGACACCGTAGACCACAAAAGCCTGATATCAAGACTTGCGAACATAGGTCTTACTGGCAATACCCTTGCTTGGTTCACTTCTTTCCTAGAAAACAGGTTCTTCAAAGTCACTTTTAACAACAACTCTTCTGACCCCCTCCCCCTCGAAACAGGTGTTCCACAAGGATCAGCCCTCTCAGCAACCCTCTTTAATATTTACTTACTCCCCCTCTGCCAACTCATTGCTAGCCTAGGCATATCATTCTATATGTACGCTGACGATATTCAGCTCCTCATTCCCATTACAACTACGGTCGAAGATGCACTGCAACTAACAGCAAACCACCTTATCGCAATTCGAAACATGCTGAACCAGCTAAAACTCTGCCTCAACATGGACAAAACAGAATGCATACTCTTCGATAGAAACACAGACCAAATGACCACATTACCCTCCTTTCAAATTGGCACCTCTAGCATTCAACTGAAGAACAATACAAAGGACCTTGGAATATGGTTTGACTCCGAACTAAACTTCAAAAAAAACATTGCAATGAAAACAAAAGACGGTTTCCACAAACTCCACATACTTAAACACCTCAAGCCTCTACTCCACCAACAAGACTTCAGAACCGTCCTGCAATCTCTCATCTTTACCAGCCTCGACTACTGTAACGCATTACTAATTGGTCTACCCAAATCTACCCTAAAACCGCTACAACTATTACAGAACGCCGCTGCCAGAGTTCTAACCGGCAAAAAAAAATCAGACCACATAACCCCTGTACTGAAGAGCCTTCACTGGCTACCTGTCGAACAAAGAATAAAGTTCAAAACACTAACAATCATACACAACGCGATCCACAGAACAGATAACACCATCCTTGATAACATGCTCCAAACTCACAAACCACAACGCACGACTAGAACGTCAAGCAAACTGCTCCTAACCATACCCTCTATTCCATTGGCCAAAAACTCCAACACTAGGAACAGAGCCCTCTCCATTGCGGGTCCAAAAGCATGGAATTCCCTACCTGTCTATCTAAGTTCACTCAGAGACATAAAATCCTTCAAAAAAGAACTCAAAACATGGATTTTCAGTCAGTCTTTCACAGATGACATTGGTTAAGCATACCTCACACACCCAAAATGACTCTCTGACATTACCCTGTCTTGTCATAGAATTACTGCATCAGCACTTTATTATAACCGGTTCAGGCAATATTTTACATAGTTAGATATATATTTACTATTATTATTATTTTCAACCCGATAAGCAATATTTAGACATAGTTAGACTTGTTCAACCTAAAATAATTACTTAATAGTCCCCGTAACATCTTGTTTACATGTTACCCATTTATATCGTTCATTGTTTGTTTTTAATTGGATTCTCTTTCATATTGTTAGTTATATGTATCAAACTCGTTGTATGTATCAAGTTGTTATTCTGTAAACCGGAGTGAAGGCATTTTTTGCTATACTTCGGTATAAAAAAGACTTTAAATAAATAAATAAATAAATATTGGAGAACGAGATATGATTTCAGCTTTCTTTTTTTTTAAATTTAATGCCAATTTTTTCTTATTAAGCCAACTTTGAAAAGTTGAAAGACAGCACACAAGGAACTCCTCAGTGAAAACCCAGGAAGATTTGCAAGGAAAAAGAACTGGATGTCAACACCGTATAATTTATAGTGTATCCCTAGGCTAGCTAACAAGTGGCACAATGGAGTCAAATAGATGTTGAATAAGGTCGCAGATAACGCTGAGCTTTGGGGTGCACCAGAACTAAGGGGGACCCAGGGGGATATATATGAGCCCACTTTAATCTGTTGAAATCTATTAGAAAGGTAAGCAGTACCCAAGATAAGATGAGGCCAGACACACCTAAGGACTTTAACCCTTATTAAAGTATCGTATGATTGATAGTATCAAATGCTGTGGAGATGTTTAGGAGCAGAAGAACAAATGTTCCACAATCAAAATCTCATCTCAGCATGTCAAAGCTGGATAAAAGAAGTATTGCAGTACTATGATGTTTCTGTACTGATCAAACCCTTACAAATTCAAAGTAACTTGCAGCTTCCTTCATGATTCACTGTCTCACAGCTTCACTGGCTGACCACAACAATGGGACAGCCACTGTAGCAGAACCAGATGCTGTGGAGGAGGAAGTGGCTTCAGGCTGCAATGCTTTTGCTGGTAGAGGTGTATCTGGGCTCATTGACAGTGTCAATGTGAGGGCCATTCATGCGGAGCTTATTTTAAAAATATTTAACATTTCTTTAGCAATGTATAGATACGTTTTTGTGGAATATGTTTCTAGTGTTCTATAGAAAAGTTAATATCTCTAGAGACTTTTCCATCTATAGACATTTTCTTGAATCATTTTAGAACCCGTTACATGAGTACTCTTCAGTAAAACACATCCGATACCAAGCAATGTGTCAACCTATTCTGAAATGTGGCTTTGTTGAACTCCAAGGGCAATGTTGTTGCGCAGTGCAAAGTGCTCCGAGGACGTACAACAAATATTTTAAAAAACTAACTGGAGAGGCTGGCCCGTAAATGACGTGGGAATGTGCTCAGGCCTTCTGTAAGAAGCCAGCTCTGTTTTGCATCACCATGGTAACAGATACACTATGGCAGGGCCATGCTGGCATGGCAAGGGACACGCTGCGCTTCTGTTTACTCCTTGGCAGCCTCATAAGGCTGCCAAGGAGGCTGGCGGGAATAGGGGACACTTGTACGATGTGTGTGTGTGTGTGGGACGCACCAGGCCTCACAATACAAATGAGTTTGCCCTCAGCAGATGACACTTTTTAAAGCCTGAACAAATAGGAGGGCTTGGAATAAAGGAACACTTCTTTTTTTTTTTTTTAATAGGAAACCTTTTTTTAATTCTGAGTTACTGATTTTGTCTCCTGTCCCTGCCTTTAGTCTTTTCACGCCTGAGCTAGGTTTGAGAAGGTTTGAGGGCTTTGTTGTAACAGAGCATAGGGTAGCAGTGATTTCTGAGGCTGCTTTCTCTTCTGTACCGAAATTCATAGACATTTTCCTGTTGCTGTGGATCACAGCCGGGGGAGAGAAATGAAAAACAAAATCTTGTAGAGACTTGCCTGAAATTGCCTGTTTTTAAAACCTGAATGTGCCATTGTAACCGTCTCTTTTCCGTCAGTAAGGAGGGTCCAGACAACTGATCCGTAAAGATAGACTTTTATTGCCAGCAAGATGCAGCTAAGACAAAGGCTCAGTACAACTGCATGCCACGCCCCCTTAGGAGCAAACTTTTATGCACTTTACAACTCTTATCTTTCACACTTGCGTTCTGGTTTTGCTGAACAAACAATTTACAAACTGCTGAACAAGCATTAGCTAGCGTGGTCCTCTAGTAGGTGTAGCTTATGATCAGACTATTGTTTCGTCATTTAATTGACGTGTTAGACATTTTACAGCGGCGTTCGTATTAATACAATACAAATTATTATTCCAAAATGGAGTCACGTTACGTTACACTAAATGTTAGTGCGTAACTGCGTCACTACGCCTTATGTGCCGTTTGCTTTGCAAATATTAGTACATTAAAAATGGCTGTGCGTTTCACTGCTGGCATGGTTAGACGAGAGACCTTTCAGTTGTTCAGTCTTCAGAGGTTCACGAAATTGAACTCCTTCACCATCAGTTCTGAAGCAAAACAATAAAAGTGCCTACCCTCTGTTTAAGGGGCTCTCAGGGTATTCTGATAAGTTTTGGGGCCTTGTTGGACAAAACATATTAAAGATCCAGTTCATAGGGGCAATAACTTTTAAACGAGCCTGCATGCACCCATATGTGCAGGAATTTTACATTGTCCGTGCAGGTGTGCTCATTGTATAAGATGTGCCTAGCACACGTACGGGTGCCCCTAACGTTAAGCATTCACACAAGTAACTGCTGTTTGTGCGTTTTCACTAGAAATTGTTGGCTTTTACATGCACGAGGGCACCCATTTTATAACATGACGTGCGAGGAAATGACCGCTTTTACCACTTAGCTCACCAGTTTGCCTAGTTTATCTCTAGGTTCTCAAGACCTAAATTGGTTGTTTAGCCTGCACACCCCCCGTTTACCCAGACCACTGGCTATAAAATAGTTTTATTCAGACTTGCCCCTGATAAATAGCAGAAGTAAGCATGCACAGGTAGCAGCCGCATGCGCGCTGCGTTCGCAGGATATACAATTGCGACTTATGCGTGTATATGTTGGCCCCGTTCCGGAATGCTCCTGACACCTCCCCCACCCTTTTTTTTTTACTCCATCAAAGATATTCCCACGTTGTTACTTATTCACATATGTGCGAGGTTTATAAAATAGCCCCAGTGGGAATAAGTGCTACTTACATGCCCATCTGCCATTGTATGCACACACGTCTCTTTTAAAATTCACCTTTGTTTGTATTCCCATTCTGTGTCCACAAAGAGAGGACCTCAATGAGTCATGTCCTGGACAGCTTTATGATAGTGAAAGGAGGTGACTGTTTCAGTATCCAGCAGCCCAATAGTGCATTACAGGTAATGTCAGTGCTCATGGGTACTTTATGTTTTAAAATCAATTTTTTATCTTTCTTTCTGCCCTATGATGAAGGGGCATAAAAGTAATGCAAAGTGCCATGCTATACTTTGTACAGAAGAGAACACTAACTTAGAACCCAGGCTCTAAAGTCCAATAATGTGTATGATGGGAATTTTGTACAACTTATCACATAAGTTACTCATGATATTACAAAATTACGTTTAGTTCACAACTGGAATATAATTGAAATCAATAACCTGCAGGATATTCAGAGATTTTGTTGCCTAAATATTTTGAACACAGACCACTTATCGGCACTGGCATCTTTGCTGGGGTATTGTAACTCTTTTTTCCCTATTGGGAAAAATATAGGTTTACCTACATTAACGCACAAACCTGATACATTTACAAAATCTTTTGTTAAATCCAGAATCTCACACACACAAATTATAGGATCCTATATAAATATGCAGTCGATGAAGTGGTATCAGATTTGCAGTATTATCTGTATTTGAATAAAGGCATCACTGATTAGTGGTTCCATGACCAGAGTGAAATGACGCCATAAAATTACCCAGGGTTTGTGCGAGTAAACCTCTCTGCGTATGTCATGTTCACACAATAAGGTTAATTGGACTCTGGGGAGCTGTTCTCAGAGTGGGATTCAGGCGAATTTGTACTTTGTTACATATCTTGAAAAATTCTAAAGGAGCACGTGCAAATGTACCCAGGAAATTTGTGCATGCTGCATAGTAGGCCTAACCTGTATGGCTAGCCTCAGTGGGATAATTTTCAAAGTAGACAGTCTGTATCTTGTACCATCTTTCCCTTGATCGTTACAAGCCTTCTTGTCCCTGCTGCTGGAAAGCAAACCAAAACAAAATAATGCTGCCAACACCATGTTGGCATGTTGCATGAAGCCATCCGTTATATGCGAAACCAGCATATCTGAACGTGGACAAGGCCATGAGACCAGATGAGGTGGACTCTAGAATACTACAGGAGCTCAGAGATGTCTGCAGAAGGATCTGTGGGTAGCAGGATTGGTCCCACAGGACTGGAGAAAGACAGTTGTGGTCCTTCTTCATAAAAGTGGTAACAGATAAGAGGTTGGAAAAAACAGGCTGGTTAGACTTACCGTAGTAGTAGAAATATTTATTTATTTATTTATTTATTTAGATTCTTTTTTATACCGAAGTATAGCGGGAAGCCTTCACTCCGGTTTACATTTGAACAACTTCATACATAAATATATTAACAGAGCCTATTCTGAAAGAAAGGATAGTGGCCTATCTAAAATCCAGTGGATTGCAGTATCTGAGGCAGCATGGTTTTACCACAGGCAGATTGTGTCTAATGAATCTCATTGACTTGTTGATTGGGTGGCTCTTAGTCACTATTTCCCAAATCAGTGTTTATTGTAAAGCCTGTTGCTACTTTATGTTTTATGTAAACCGATGTGAGGCTCCCAACGACTGTTGGTATATAATAATGTTTAAATAAACAAATAAATAAATAAATAAATAGAGAATTAGATTAAGGACATGCACTGGGTGTGGTTTACTAGGATTTCATCAAAATCTTTGATACTGGCCCACATAATAAACCAAGCAGTTTGGGGGTGGCTCCCAAGGTAGTAACCTAGATTAGAAAATGATTACGTGATAAAAGACAGAGGGGTAATGGTAAAAGGAATTCATTCTCAGGTGAATAGTGGAGTGCTCAGAGCTTGGTTCTAGGGCTGGTTCTGTTCAATATCTTTGTTAGCGATATTGCAGAGAAGTTAGAGGGAAAAGTTTGCTTTTTGCAGATGACACTAAGAACTGCAAAAGAGGGGACACCCCGGAAGAAGAAGCAAACAGAATGAAATGTGATCTAAGAAAGTTTGAGGAGTGATCTAATACTTGACAATGTAAACCGTTCTGATGGCGAAACCGAATGATGGTATACAAAACACGTCAAATAAAATAAAATAAAATAAATAAATAAATAATGGCATAAAATGCATTGTGCACTTTGATGGCGGTTTTAAAACTGTTGCTCGCAATAAAATGCCCACATATATGTGTATGTGGGTTGCACGCAAGTAACATGGATTTTAAAAGCCACGATTTACACATGTATATGCGCATGCATGAACAAAAAATAAGGGGATGGAAAAAGGGGGAATGACAGGGGCATGGGTATTTTGGGGCAGGGCCAACTATTATGCGCATAACTCCATATTTTAAAACCAGAGGCCACAGCAGGTGGTGGCTTGTTAGCTGCATAACTTTAAGGCTTCTCCTATTGAGAAGCATGTCTGCAGATCTCGCAATTTAAGGCTTACATGACAGAGTGAGTGGTCCGAATCAACAAGGGGGATGCAGGATGAAGAACCAGAGGGGTCTGGATGACCTCCAGATTGGCTTGGCATACTGAGTAATTGGAAAAACTGGGAATATCCCTCGTGTGAGCATGTTTTAAAATCCATTTATATATGCGCGTTAAAGCTGGCAAAGTCCTGTGGAAGATCTGTGAAGTACGTTTGCTCAAGAAACCTCTTAAAATTAAGAACATACTTATGCGCAGTAGGCATATTTTGAATCATATGCACACAGGTACCTGCAAAATGTAAAATTCCAGCATATCTCCGCTTGTGTGCCGATATGCGTATGTATGGGCACACGCATGCTCATACCAAAATGATAAGGGGAATGGAACAGCTCCCCTATGAGGAAAGACTAAAGAGGTTAGGACTTTTCAGCTTGGAGAAGAGACGACTGAGGGGGGATATGATAGAGGTGTTTAATATCCTGAGGTCTAGAACGGGTAGATGTGAATCGGTTATTTACTCTTTCGGATAATAGAAGAACTAGGGGGCACTCCATGAAGTTAGCATGGGGCACATTTAAAACTAATCAGAGAAAGTTCTTTTTTACTCAACGCACAATAAAGCTCTGGAATTTGTTGCCAGAGGATGTGGTTAGTGCAGTTAGTGTAGCTGGGTTCAAAAAAGGTTTGGATAAGTTCTTGGAGGAGAAGTCCATTAACTGCTATTAATCAAGTTTACTTAGAGAATAGCCACTGCCATTAGCAACGGTAACATGGAATAGACTTAGTTTTTGGGTACTTGCCAGGTTCTTATGGCCTGGATTGGCCACTGTTGGAAACAGGATGCTGGGCTTGATGGACCCTTGGTCTGACCCAGTATGGCATTTTCTTATGTTCTTATGTTCTTATTTTAAAATTAGCCTGTTTGGGCGCATAAACCAAAGGGAGCAATATGCAGTAGGTAATAAAGAACTGATGTGCACTGATCAGGAGAGGGACTGCAGTGTGATAATGTTGGATGTTCTCAGGGTAGCATAACAGTGTGATAAATTGATGGCTAGAGCCAGGAGGATGCATAGATGCATAGGGAAAGGAATAACCAATAGGACAAAGATCACATCACTCCCGTACTGAAAGAGCTTCATTGGCTCCCTATTGGATACAGATCATAGCACAAATACATAAAGCTCTTTACAATGAGAAGGTGGTTTGGCTCAACGCAGCACTGCATTTTCATGTACCAGCACGAGTAACCAGATCCGCTAATACTGGATTACTACCAATCCCGACATTGAAATCTGCACATATGAACTCGGTTCAAGAGAGAGCTTTACCAATTGTCGAACCCAATTTATGGAACACCTTACCAACGTTCTTGAGGATGGAAACTAACCTTAAAGTTTTTAAGAAAGGAGTCAAAAGATGGCTTTTTAATCAAGCTTTTAACAACATTGATTGACTGTATTTATCTTCTTATTGTTACAATTTTTATTGGTGCAGTTTTTATAGTTTTAGGATGCAATTCGAAATATAGTTTAAGTTTCATTTTAGTTTTTAAATGAAATAGAGATGTTTTAGATTTTATTTTCCTTATTTTATGTTCCCTATTTTAAATGCAAATTTGTAACATTTGCTGTATGATGTAAACCGACGTGATATATTTTTACATGAATGCTGGTATATAAAAATCATTAAATAAATAAAATAAATAAATAAACAAAGACAGGCAGCTCGTTAGTGAGGTCTAACTTTGAATGCTTGGTTCAGTTTTGGAGGCTGTATCTCAGAAAAAAATATAAAGAGGCTAGAGATGGTCCAGAGAAGGGCAAGCAAAGCCCTTCTCTGGACCATCTCTAGCCTCTTTATATATATGTATACCCTAGAAGAGAAGCAAGACAGGGGGGATATTATACAGACATTTAATTACCTAACAGGTATTTTGGGATAGAAATCCAAGCTTTTATGATAGAAAGGAAGCTGTAGAACTAATGGTCACAATATGAAGCTCCAAGGGGTAGATTCAGGAACAATGTTAGGAGGTATTTTTTCATAAAGCGAGGGTGGTGGATGCCTAGAATAGGGTGTGCATTCGGTCCCTACGTATTGGCAATCCGCAACAGATGTGGCCATATTCGTTGTATTCGTGGGGAAGTGAAACATATCGTGATTCCCCACGAATACACAAATCTTCGCTGAATTATTCGGCCACCTAAAGAAACCAATTTAAACAAACCCCCCACCCTCCTGACCCCCCCAAGACTTACCAAAACTCCCTGGTTGTCCAGCGGGGGGTCTGGGAGCCATCCCCTGCACTCACACCCTCGGTGCCGGTTTCATAATGGCGCCAATAGCCTTTGACCTACTATGTCACAGGGGCTACCGGTGCCATTGGTCAGCCCCTGTCACATGACCTGTATTCATGAAGGTGAAGTTTCAAAAGAGGATACTTTTAAAACATGTGTACGAGCACCTATATAAGAGCATGCATATTCATGTGCATGTATTTTATAGCATGAGTTTAAATGTGCACCCACTATATGAAATATGCTTCAGTTTATTCAACAACACTCATGTATCTATAATATACACGTGGCATTTATTTTCAGAATAACCAGATAAGTAACATTTTAACAGTGGTTTTTGAGACTTATCTGGCTAAGTGACAGCAAAGTCACCACTTACTTGGAGAAGTCAACATTTATCTGGATAAATGGCACAAATCTCCTATACGTGAGTATTTGTGCTCCTAATTAACCGGTACGATAAGACCTAGTCTTGAGCATCGGTATAGTAAAAGAAATTAAATAAATAAATAATTGTAATCATTGACACGTAACTCACTTAGTATATTTTCCTTGTCCCGTGTTGGTTTTTACGCATGTAAGTCATCAATTTTTGTAACATGCATGCCTGAAGGCAATTACCAGTTTTACAAGTTAGTCCACCACATTGCTCAGTCTATTAGGTCATCAAGCGTCACCCACCCCCGCCCTGGTTCTTCAGCCTGAACTTCTCCCAGTTTACCCTGTCCCCTCATCCACTCAGTATTTGGCTATAAAGAATTTTATTCTTACTGGTGGTATGGCAATATACTGCATGTTAAAGGTTCTACAGAGTCAAGGAGGATACAATTTTTGTAGGAAACAAACTGCATACTGGAATGCCTATGGCCAGAAATGCCATGCATGATGAGGAAGGGTATAGCAGTGGGGGTTTACTAATATTCATGTGACCAAGATGGGGGAAACAGATTGTGAAATGATAACAGAGATTAAACAGGCTGCTAAATGTGGAGGCTCAATAATGGAGATTTCAACCACCCACCAGGACATGTCAGGGAGTTAAACTTTCTAGACACCATAAATGACTGCTTCATAGAGCAAATGGTGTAAGAAACAATGGGAGGTGGGTGGAAGAAAGGGCTACTTTACATGTAGTGCTCAGGGGAATGCAAGATCTGTTGCAAGAAACAATGGTGAAAGAGCCGCATGACAATAGTGATCACAATGCACTGAAGGGAGATTAAGAAATAAAACTATAGCAGTAACATGACATTTTATAAAGGGAGATCATAATAAAATAGGTAAACTAGTTAGACGAAAACTAAAAGGAGCAGTTATAAGGGTTAAAACTCTGCATGAGGCAAGAAGACTGTTTAAAACCACCATCTTGGAAGGTAAGATAAAATCTATTCCACAAAAGAAAATAAAAAGGTCAAAAGAAGTACAAGTATCTGTCAGCATGGAATAATGGTGCTGTAAAAGGAGGCATCTTATAAAAACTGGAAAGCAGAATCCAATGAGGAAAGTGTGAAGGTAGAAATGAACTGCCAAATTAGATGTAAAAGAGAGAATTTGAGGAGAGATTTGACAATAAGAAAACCGTTTTCCAACTACATTAAAAACATGACAACTATGAAACAGTTATTTAAGGGTGGGGCAGGGGGGGAAAGGGAAATTGGATTCTAAAGACAAGGAATGCTGGGCCCTGACGTTTATGGTCTGGGGCACTGATACACTGACATTGAAGATAACAATTCTATGGCAAAGTCTAAAAACAAAGAATATTCAAGCAGCATTTGTCTAAATTATCAGGAAGTCTGCTCACCATGTAAGAATGTTACAGTAATTTTGTTATGGGTTTGGAAGTTGCTTTTACTAAGGGGGGTAACCTGCACAGAGCGGCAGTTATTAGGGATGTGCAATCGTTTTTTGATGATTAGGAAATATGTACGCTATTTTGTAAATCGTCAAGGATCGGGAAACCGATAAAACGATTGCATTTTCCCTGAATTTTCATTAAAAAATCATTTTTCGGCTTAGTGCGCGCACTAACAAAAAACCGTTAGTTTTTGTTACTCTTTGTTAGTTTTGTTAGTGCGCACTAACGAGAATTAGTGTGCGCTAACGGGAGTCGCGCACTAAACCGAAAAATGATTTTTCACGAAAAAAAAATGCCGATCCGCGGGAATAAGAGATTTTCCCGCGGCCACACGAACCCGAAAGCAGAAATGATCAGGCACCCAATGCACATCTCTAGCAGTTACTACTCTAACAGGCTCATGGGAGTAACCTGCACAGAGTGGCAGTTACTACTCTTAACAGGCTCATGGGGGTAACCTGCACAGAGAAGAAGTTACTGCCCTTGATGGACACTTGAGAGTAACCTGCATGGAGCAGCAGCTGCTGCCATGGGAAGCTTGCTGGGAAGATTAGATGGACCATTTGGTCTTTTTTTGCTGACAGTACTATGTTACTATTTTAGATAATTGGTGGCTAAAATGGAAGTTCAGGGAGGAAAAAGTCTTAGCAGAAATAGTAAATGAATTCTATAGCCTTTACTGGTCAAATCCCCACACTTGAACCATTCTTTATAGGTGATAATGATGCAAAGGAACTGCAGTGAATGTGGAAGAGGTGCTAGAGCAAATTGACAAACTAAATAGCAGAAAATTACTGGGCCTTAATATTCACCCCATGGTTCTAAAGCAGTGGTTCTCAACCCTGTCCTGGGGACCCCACAGCCAGTCGGGTTTTCATGATATCCACAATGAATATGCATGAGAGAAAATTTGCATGTTATGGAGGCAGTGCATGCAAATGTTCTCTCATGCATATTCATTGTGGATATCCTGAAAACCCAACTGGCTGTGGGGTCCCCAGAACAGGGTTGAGAACCACTGTTCTAAAGGAACTCAAATATGAAATTGTACACCTGCTACTGGTAATATGTCAACTGTCATTCAATTCTGCCATTATACTTCAGGACTAGAAGGTGTTAAAAATGTAACACCTTGAGGGCTTGATAGACAGAAATGAATGAAGGAATATTTCATGGAATTTCTGTATATTCATTTAAAGATTGTCTAGTAAGTAATTGAGAAATTGTCATTCATTTCTGTATACTATATCAAAGTGTGATTCTATTTTGATGTATTTACAAATATTCAATAAATATTAAATTAAAAAAAAAATGTAACACCAATTTTTTAAAAGAGTTCTACATGTAACTACATATTACATTTGGTGGCTTACTCACTCCTGATGTGGATGAGCCTGTCCTACAGTCAGTGTTGGTGCAAGGATGTCCAGCTGCCTTAGGCAATGATGTCACCTTGTCACATGACTTTCTCTCTCTTCACCCCCAAATAGCACTCCCCGCACTTACACAGCACCTGTCCATGATTTTGCCTATCTCCAGCTCCCACCAAGTGTCTTCCACACAATTAAACATGGTGCCCTCACATCCAACTATGACACCCTTCCCACTTACAGTGCCCTAGGTGGATGTCTAGTCCACCTAATACCTCTGGCTAGCCTTGGCTATGGTCTGCACACAGCCTCCTGCTCTGAAAGCTGACCAGCATGGCCTGAGACACCATCATCTGGCACTCTCATTGCTTTCCCTGAGGCGGGCGCATGCATATATGCACATATTATATAGGCCCCGCAGTGCCCTCTGATGATGTCAGGCTGACTGGCTTTTTTAAACAAGGGCTTCGCAGCATTAGCTCACCTCAGCAAAAGGTCTCCTGCCTTCCAGTACGTGTTGCTTTCGAGTTCCTGGTTTCTGTGTCCTGTGTTCCAGATTCCTTGTCCAGCCTTGTCTCGTCCAGTCTTCCTTGACTAGCCTTGCCTTGTATTGCCCATGTTGTCCAGTGTCTTCTGTGTGTCTTCATCCACCCTTGGCTTTACTTCCGGATTCTGAGCTCTTGCTTGGACCTGACCATGATTGCCTGCTGCCTGGACTTGCCTGAACCTGACCACCCTTGTCTGTCACCTGCCCCAACTTTGACCGGTCTCCAACTCCATTAGTCTGCTGCCTGCCCTGATCCAGGCATGCCTGGATTCTTGCTCTAGTCACCACCCTAGGTACCCACCTAAGTGCTGCCGTCCACCAGAATGCAAGGGATAAACCTGTGGGGGAGGCTTCTGGTTTAGGTGAAGCCCCAAACTGTCCTGCTACAGGGTGCATTTGCCAGCTGCTGGCATGGGCCTTATAGATTTGCCATTGAGTCTGTGTAAATTACATAGCAGCACAAAGGGCTCACACCCACACCACCCAAAAGCTATAGACTTGTGAGCCTGATGTTGATGTCAGATAAAATGGTGGAAGATATTACTAAGAACTAAATTACTGGTTATGAGGCTACAAATGGCTTAATAGGGAAGTGTCAGCATGAATTTATTTATGTATTTATTTATTTAATTTATTTTAAAGCTTTTATATACCGAAGATCATGTACAAGTACATATCGCTTCAGTTTACATAAAACCAGAAATTAGAAATACCATGGGCATGGTGTACATGGAACAATAAACATTAAGAATTGCTTCAGAAATTGAAGCAATTCTAAAAAAGATAAAACCTGCATTGCACCCTATGGATATCATGCCTACAAAAACACTCCTATCCATCCCTACTAGGATTGCACCTCCCATCTCCAACATCATCAACAAATCTATATCGACTGGTGTTTTTCCTACGCAACTCAAGCATGCAATTATAAAGCCGACTCTCAAAAACCAGACCTGGATCCATCTGAACCGGCCAATTATCATCCTGTCTCGAACCTCCCATTCTTGTCAAAAATCATAGAAAAAGTAATCAACAAACAACTCACTGACTATCTAGACGATAACCGTTTACTATTCCTGTCACAATATGGTTTCCGTAAGAACCATAGTACTGAAACGCTGCTAGTATCCCTTTCAGACTCTATTCTAAAAACACTAGATTCTGGTCATTCATACATTCTTGCCCTTCTTGATATTTCTTCAGCATTTGACACGGTCAATCACAATATCCTACTAGCCCTCCTCTCTCAAATTGGCATCACTGGCACTGCATTATACTGGATCCAATCTTTCCTGAAAGACAGAACATACAGTGTCAAGTTGGGATCCCAAATATCTAAACCAAGAAATCTGCTACAAGGTGTACCACAAGGCTCTTCTCTATCATCAACACTTTTTAACATTTACTTAGCTCCTCTCTGTCGACTCCTAGAAAAACGGAATCTCCGTCACTTCATATATGCTGATGACGTACAGATTCTCATCCCTATTAATGATTCCCTCTCTAATGCTCTGAAAACCTGGGAATCAGCCCTGGCCGAAATAAAAAAGCTACTCACAGAAAACTTCCTAGCTATAAACACTTCCAAAACTGAACTCATCCTCATCACGCCACACAATAACATCTCCTCCAACACATCCCATCATTCAACTTCAGTTCTTCCCCAACTACAGCAAGTCCGCAGTCTTGGCGTCATAATTGACAACCATCTTACATTAAAGAAATTCATCTCGGCCACAATAAAAAATGTTTTTTTCAAACTTCACACGCTAAAAAGAATTAAACCTCTTCTACATCCACAAGATTTCCGGACAGTATTGCAAGCTACCATACTACCAAAAATTGACTACTGCAACGCATTACTCTTAGGTCTCCCTAAAAACTCAATTCAACCTTTACAGATGTTACAGAATGCAGCAGCTCGACTAATCACCAATACTCGCCACCATGATCACATTACACCAGCTCTCATGTTCTTGCATTGGCTTCCAGTAGCATCCAGAATTATCTTTAAAGTTCTCTCCCTTATTCATAAGTCGGTCTATAACCAAGAGATGCAATGGTTCTCGGAGCAGTTTGTTTTCCGTACCTCTAAGAGACCAATAAGAAATATCCATCAAGCTAAATTTGCAGCTGCTCCAATTAAACATATCAAACACGTGACCACAAGAGACCGCGCTTTCTCCATAGCGGGAATCAACATATGGAACAAGATGCCCACTGACTTGCGTCTAGAACCCTGCCATAAGAAATTCAAACAAGGCCTCAAAACGTGGTTATTTGAACTAGCTTTCACACAATGATAGTCACACAATGATATCCAATTAAACTGAACTGCCATTCAATTTGCTACCCCCCTTTTATACCCCTGCTCCTTGTCCCTCCTACCCACTATCCCTCCCCAAATTTCTTCCTCTCCCATTTGCCCGTTCTATCCCCGATTATGATATTTTAATTGGTTTTATATAATAGAATTATCCTCTGTTCAATACAGAACTTGTATTCCCTCTCAGCACCGTTAATGTATTATATGCTCTATGGGGCAGATTTTAAGAGCCCTGCTCGCTTAAATCCGCCCAAAACCGGGCGGATTTAGGCGAGCAGGGCCCTGCGTGCCGGTGAGCCTATTTTACATAGGCCTACCGGCGCGCGCAGAGCCCCGGGACTCGCGTAAGTCCCGGGGTTTTTGGAGGGGGCGTGTCGGGGGCGGGGCCGAGTGCCGCGCCGTTTTTGGGGCGTCGGCAGCGTTTTGGGGGCGGGCCCGGGGGCGTGGTTACGGCCCGGGGTGGTCCGGGGGCGTGGCCGTGCCCTCCGTACCCACCCCCAGGTTGCGTCCCGGCGCGCTAGGGGCCCGCTGGCGCGCGGGGATTTACATCTCCCTCCGGGAGGCGTAAATCCCCCAACAAAGGTAAGGGGGGGGTTTAGACAGGGCTGGGGGGGTGGGTTAGGTAGAGGAAGGGAGGGGAAGGTGAGGGGAGGGCGTTAGAGGATTCCCTCCAAGGCCGCTCCGATTTCGGAGCGGCCTTGGAGGGAACGGGGGTAGGCTGCGCGGCTCGGCGCGCGCCGGCTATACGTAATCGATAGCCTTGTGCGCGCCGATCCAGGATTTTAGTGGATACGTGTGACTACGCGCATATCTACTAAAATCCCGCGTACTTTTGCTTGCGCCTGATGCGCCAGCAAAAGTACACGAACGCGCCGTGTTTGAAAATCTACCCCTATGGTTTTAGTGTTGGTTCGTAAATGTTTTTAGTTACTTCAATTTCATCTTTGTATGTTAAACACTAATGGATGGTTCACGATCTGTACAGCCTGTTCTCCGTCAATCCTGTTAATTGTAATTAATTGTAATTAATACTTATTAATAATGTCAATTGTAAAGCCTGTTGCTAAGTTATTGTTAAATGTAAACCGCGGTGATGTATATCCTTACGTACTGCGGTATATAAAAATCTCTAAATAAATAAATAAATAAATAAATAAATAAATTAAAACAAATAATACAAATATAAATTATATAATAATAGTAATAGTAATAATGTTGGTAATAATAATAATAATAATAATAATAAAATAAAATCAATAAACTGTGAGTATGCAACAAACAGGGTAGATATTGAGTATGTGGTGCATTGAAGAATTATGCATGGAAAACATTAAATGTATGTTACAGTTAAGGTAGTGTATAACTTTATTTTTAGCTTGGGAAACTTTAGGTGAAGGCCTCCGTGAATAGCCAAATTTAGCAAAGGGAAATCATGCCTTATTTATTTATTAGACTCTAAAGCTGTAAATAAGCATTTGGATAAAGATGAGCCGGTTAATAGAGTGTATCTGGGTTTTCAGAAGGCATTTGATAAAGTCCCTCATGAGAGACTTCTCAGAATACTAAAATGTCATAGGAGATGATGTTGTACTGTGGGTTGGGAACTGATTAAATATGAGAAACAAAGAATAGGACTAACTGGTCAGTTTTCCCAAAGGTAAAAAATGAAGAGCACTAGGGATCTGTGCCAGAACAAGTGTTTAACTTATTCATTAACAATCTGGAATTTGGACCAATGAGTGACGTGATCAAATTTGCAGATCCCACAAAAATATTGAAAGTAGTTAGAACCAAAGCAGACTGTGAAGAACTACAGAAGGACCTTGCAAGTCTGGAGAACTGAGCATTGAAATGGCAATGAAAGTTAGGAAAACATGATGTGCCATGCTGGGTCAGACCAAAGGTCCAATTTCATGCGGACAAATGCAAGGGATGCACACAGAGAAGAATAATCCTCACTCTAGGTCCTCAATGCTGAGTTCCGTATCAGGAGGAAAGGGTTCTCTGGATAGTACATTGAGACCTTAAATTCAGTGTGCAGCAATGGTGAAAAATAGCAAATGGAATATTAGGAATTATTTGGAATGGAATTGAGAATAAAACCGTGAATATCTTAATGTGTTCTGTAGATCTATGGTGTGTCCTTACCTTGAGAACTGTGTTCAGTTCTAGTCACCCCATTTCAAAAAAGAGAAAAAGCAGAACAAGAAAAGATACAGATAAGGGTAACAATTATGATAAATAGAATGGAATGACTCCCTTATAAAAGAAAGGCTAAACAGGTCAGTGCTCTTCAGTTTTGGGAAGAGGTGACTGAAAGGGGATATAATCAAGTTTTATAAAATCATGAGTGAGGTGGAATAGGTTAACTGGGTGACAACTATTTACAATTTTAAATAATATTAGGACTAGGGTGGACTCCATGAAACTAGCAGATAGCAAATTTAAAGTATATTTATTTATTTATGTATTTCAAATCTTTTATATACTGACGTATAGCAATCTGCCTTCACTCCGGTTTACATTAAAATAACTTATTACATTAAATGAACATTGGAAACAACATATTACAGTAAGTGTACATTTGAACGAGAGACATTGATTGAGCAACTATAATATTCTAAAAAGAACATTTCTAACAACAAGCGAATTGAACATATATGAGATTAGGTCATCAGATAATTTTTAGGTAAGTTACGTAGAGACTAGAGTATAGCATCGAGCATATGGTGCGTTCGTCAATGGACATAAGGTGCATAAAGCTTTATCGTGAAAGGGTATGGTGGGACTGGGAGAAGAAAATTATGTTTTCATTCAACTCACAATTAAGGATGAGGTACAGGCATCTAGCATAGCTGAGTTTCAAAGGGGTTTGGATAAGTTCCTGGAGAAGAAAAGGCCCAAAACAGTGATAAACTAGATGAATTTGGGGAAAGCCACTCTTTATCCCTTGGAATGAGCCTCAAAGAGCTGTCAGGCATTTGCTAATGGCTCAGATTGGTCATTGTCAGAGACAAAATGCTGGGCTTGATAGACTTTTGCTCTTATCCAGCATGACACATCTTATGTTCTTGGGCTGGTGCATGCAGCATTAATTGAGCCATACTATCAATGGCTATTAATGGAAAACTAGTAAATGTGAGGGAGACTTTTTACATGGTGTCTAGACAAGGAAATAGGTTCTTTGTCATGCATTGTACAGAAAAGCAATTGCAAATAGCTGTTTTCTACATTTTCAACAGTATGTAGACTGATGACTCATAAGAGGAACTTGCATACTTTTTTCCTCAAAATATATGTCAGATCATGTATCCTTTCACAGGGTTTTGCAATCCAGTTGTAGTTTGCAGAAATAAAGTAGAAGCATTGTACTTCCAGCTTTCAATAAGAAACAAACTGCCCATGCTGAAGTCATGCAAGTAAATTTTCAAAGGCCTGAGCTCATAAATACGGGGGTTTATATGTGTGGCCAGGTCTTGCACGCACTGCTCGCATTTTATAACAGGCCCGACCATGCGTGTAAATCCCAGGACATGCACAAGTGCCGGCCCGTTCCAAAGGAGCTGGCTGGAGGGGGGGCATGGCAGGGGTGGGTCGGGACAGTGCCATTCAACGCTGTGCTGGGGAAATGCGTACCGGCAGCCAGCTGGTGTGCGGAGATTACTGCTGCTCCAGAGGAGCAGTAAGTAGCAAAATAAAAAATTTGGGGAAAGTTAGGTTAGGTTTAGGGGGTAGGGAGGAGAGGGGAAGGAAGTTCAGGGAGGTGTGTAGGAAAGTTCCCTCACAATCTGCTCCTTAATTGGAGCAGACTGGCAGGAAACTGGGGGAGGCCTGATTGTGTCACCGTGTGTATTTAGCAAAAATTTGCCCCCCTGCCCACACTGCCTGCACATGTGCGTGTGGATTTTAAAATCCGGTGCATATGTGAGCATGGCCATCAGATTTTATAATTTGTGCACACCGGCACACACATGGCATAAAATTGACATGTCCATGTGCGCACGTGCTGGGAACCACACGTGCACTCATGGACTGCTTTAAAACTTGACCCCATTGTGAATAGAGATGGAGCTTGAGGATTGGGATGCAAGCAGACTGAGCACCACTTGGGTTTTTCTAGAAGTTTCTTCTTCTTGAATCACGACCTACATTTTTATAAAATCTAAAAATATAACCAAATGTCCCAAATTCTTGCTAAGATTACAGGTTTGAAATTATATAATATGAGATTGGAAGGGGAGGCAGAATCTGGAGTAATCTAAGGAAGCATTTCTTTACAGAAAAGATGGTAAATGCACTTGGTCATATTCTTCTGAAAATCCAAGTCCATTATATCAGATGGTTTGCCTTTATCCACTTTTATTTACATCTTTAAAAAGTCTATTAGACTGATAAGGCAACACTTTCATATATTAAAACCATGTTGACTCTTCCTCATTTAGATATGTCTGTATGACCAGAAAATTTGTTTTTATGAATAGATTCTAGCTTTTTGCTTGTGGGATAGTGAGGCTCAGGCTGGGAGGTAGACAGGAAGGACAGAGAGACATCGAAGGAGGGGTACAGAGATGGTGGGAGGAAGGCAAAGAAAGTGAGACGAGAAAGACAAAAGAATATAGGGAAGAAAATCTTGGACTTACAGTCAATTGATGTGGAACTAAGGGGCCATTTATCAAAGTGCTATAAGGCGTTTTCGCATGCAAAAAATGCCATTAACGTGTGCGAAAGCACCATAACGCGTGGTGTGATGCAAATGAGAAAAAGGGGAGGATATTGGGGTGGGATTTGTAGCCAAATGGGCTGGGCTCACAGTTTTGCAAAGCTGTATTGCATGGCTTTAATGCAAATTTTAACTACACCTTTTTCATTTGTATAAATGTAAATGCTGTGTGATAGGGCTTTGTTGTGTGCTGCAATGTTAGAGAGTGAGAGAGCCATGCTGCCCTCACACTAGATAGTTATTTATATCTCTATGGGATGCCCATCTAGTAAGTTGAAGTGAGGTTTAGGTATTAGTGTAGGGGTTAGGGGCCATTTTGACATTCAAAGTGAGACTTATGAACAGAACAGTGCTCTCTTGTGAAGATTTGATGACCTTCGAAGTGACAAAACTCACCCAAAGATGAGATTTGTGCAATGTTCTCTCAACCTAGCTTGATGGACCCTCTACCTGGGTAACATCAAGTTAGGTTGAGAGAACATTGCACAAATCTCATCTTTGGGTGTTTCCTTACTCCGAAGGTCATCAAATCTACAGGAGAGCACTGTTCTGTTCATAGTAACCTCGAGTTACTAGGTGGGCCTTCCATAGAGATACAAATGCCTATCTAGTGTGCAGGCATTATGGCTAGGTTTTCTCTCTCTCTCTCATGCCAGGCTGGATACTGACTCATCTAGCCAGGTAATTGGCTCAGTATTCAAATCCTTGCCATTGTAGGGGATCAATATTCAAAGTCATTTAGATGGATAAATCATAAGTTATCCATCTAAATTACTTTGAATATTGATCCCTTTGTATTCAGAACACCCATCAAACAGGGGATTAGAACTGATTAGGTGTTAATCAGGCTTTGCGTTTACCACTATATATGCTAGAAAGCACTTAGTTCAATTGTTATGTTCTTTAAGAACATAACAATTGAATTAAATACCACACTTCATCCCTACTTTGTCCACTAAATGTATCAGAACATCCCTGTACACCTAAATCACCTCTGATTACATTAGTCAATGTATGTGTCAATCTATAATATGTATGTTATATGTTCATATTAAGTCAATGTACATATTGATCAAAAATTATGTATGTCATGTTGTAAACCATTGTGATCTTCATTTGGAATTATGGTATATAAAATGGCTAAATAAATAAATTTTACTGAGGAGTATTAACATACATTAATTACAAATTAATGCATTTTATTGGTAATGCTCAGTTAAACAGTTCCAAATCCCCACTAAAATCTGTCTATTATGTTGAAAATACAAATAAGCAGCGTCATAACTCATTTATATAAAAACAATTTGACATAAATCATATTAATACCCATGATTTGTGTGAAGCCAAATAATTAAACTATACCTTAAGTAGTATAGTTAACTTTAGTTGAAAGCATTGGTAGGCTAAGATGCCTCCATGTCTTGCCAAATATCCCCCACCCTGAGCTATGAAGTGCCATCATTCACCTAATATCAATCTCCAGATTTCCCAGAGGATCAACCCCATCCCCACCACTACCCCAAGCACTAACCCTCTCAGACCAAACCCCACCCACCCAGGAATGAACGCCCACCTATGCTAGCAACATTCTCAGCTTACTAGGGGATCCCCAGCCTCTAGACTTACCTCCCTTACCCCAACCAGATCTCACTACTTGCCTACCCATCCTAAAGTAAGGACTTGTAGGCAAGAGAAAACTCCATTTGCTCCTGCTGTGCTGGTTCCAATTTCAAAATAATATCGGTTGACCTTATGGTCTTGTTTGCTCTGCATGAGTGGGGTAAAAGGAGAGTTCGGTAAACCAGCGCCTTTTTTAAAACTGAGGCCAGTGGGGCAGGAGCAAGTAGGGATCACTCCTGCAAGAAGGTCTGATGATATTTGGATGGGGTAAGTGGCTGGGAACCTCTGGAGTGTGGTGAGGAGGAGGTCTGAGGGCTGAAGATTCCTCTAGTAAGCACTGGGAATGGGGACTCTGCTAGCTAGTGGGGTATCAGGTTTGTTCGGTTTTTTGGTTGTTCGGGGAAAATTCATACTACAGAAGGGGTTGGTGTTTGGGGTGGGTGAGGAGAATAGCTGTTTAATGCTCTGGATAGAGTGATTCTCTGTGGGAGAAGATCTTGGGGAGGAGGTACTTTGGGTTAGATGTTGGCCTTGTGTTTACCACAGCCAGTAAAGATCATACATTACCAGCTGTGGTTTACTAAATATTGTTAATGTTGGTATACTAACTGTGGTATTGTAGTAGGTAAATTGCATGCTGGGAAATGGAGTTAGATATGATGGGAGAGGCTGAAAAGAAGAGGAAGTAAGGGGTCAGGGTTTACCATATAGCATGGAGGACTGATGCTGCTATTTTCCTGCGTGCACTTGTTTCTGAAGAGCTCCTGCTGGTGGTCTGCGGGTATTTATAATGTCACACAAACACACATTAAAAATCCATGTTAATGAAACATGTCAGCACTTGTTGAAGATTCAGAATGGTCGCTTCAGGAGAGAATGTGTTTTTTGAGCCCTATAACAGCAGTCTGTTTGTGCCTATTGTTTCTTATCTTGTCATGGTTAAGTTCATGGCGAAAGTGAAGGGGCCTTTCCTAGGGATCCCTGTCATGCCCGTGAAGGAGCTGCTGATTGCTGGCTTTCTTTTGATTCTGAATTCTGCTTCATCTGGAGAGGTTTCTGCTGCAGAGAAAGGAAGAGGAGCACACCCCTTGGTAGATCTAGAAACTTCTTTCAGCCTGGATGTTAGATCGCCTCCTCCTCCTTCTCCTGCTTATAATTCTCCCCACTGTGTTTTTGGTTTCTCCTCGTTGCTTGGACGGTGAAGAGAAAGAGGCTGTGGCTGGCAGATCCATAGCTGAGCTGCTGGATTGCTTATTTCAAAGAGGCTTGGCTTACATTTGTCATAGAAACATGAGAGCAGAAAAAGACCTTAAGGCCTATCTAATCTACCCATCCACATCAACTATTCAGCATTACAGCATTGATTGCGATATTAAGTAGGAGGAAAAACGTAAAGAAACAAGTTTAAAAAAAACAGGAAACAGATGCTCAACTGACAAGCGTCCATTTCCTGAACCCACAGCATCGGTTTTCCTAACCGGCACACGGCTGAGTTAGGAAAACCAATTGGGTTCTCGTTAGCAAGGAGGCACTAGGGGTGCCTCTTTGTTAACATGACCCCCTAATTTAAATATTGCATGGCACCCCCCCCCTTGGCGCTGACTTTTCAGCGCCTGCTTTCTATGCACATTTATTGCATTGGCCCCTCTGTGTTTACTGCATGCTTTTTTGAATTCAGATTCTTTGTCTCCACCACCTCTCCAGGGAGGCTGTTCCATGCCCTACCCCCTCTGTAAATTACTTCTAAGTCTGCCTCCTTTCATCCTCATTCCAAGATCCCTCATTCTAGAGCCTCCTTTCCATTGAAAGAGGCTTTTTTTTTTTTTTGCATAGAGGTATTTAAAATTCTCTATCATATCTCCCCATCCTAGGGTATACATGTTTAGATCTTTACATCTGTCCCCCATATGTTTTAGATTGAAGACCACTGATCATTTTGGTCGCCAACCTCTACATCGACTCCATCCTTTTAGAACTGTGGTTTCCAGAACACTACACAGTCATTTGTTATAAAACAAATATGTATCTAGTTCATGTTTTTGCACATTTGTCAAAAAGTGATCACATTTTATTTTGACTTTACCCCAATTTTTAAAAATGTACTTTAATTTGTCCGATCTTGAAAAGCTTGTGTTGTATTCTTACTCTTACTAGCGTGATACATAGTTGAGATGGTACTTAGATTAATAATAATTCTGAAAGCCAAATGTGTATGCAGTGACACTCTTATATAATAAGAGACACCATTGACCAGATTATAATCTCACTATAAGGCACTTTCAAATGTTATGTACATAGATACTTTAGAAATATTTTCCAAAAATTATTTGAGGAAAATACCATAGCTGAATTGGCTAATTTGATTCTATATATGAATATTGGAGATGTGCAAGAGATCAAAAAGTTTGACTTAGATCCTAAGATGTTTCCCCATGTTGTAATATAAAATGGGAGAAATCTTTTTATCTCCTTCTCTATGGGTCACAAAGTGTTAGGGTTAGGTTTTTTCAAACATTCCAGTTTTGAATTAGTCAATCACGTTGACCAATCTGGATTGTATTTGTATGTGGGTACCTTTCAGATCGAGGTGCTACTGAATCATTGTGGAATGTTTAGCACACAAAGGGCCTGATTTGCTAAGATGTTATTTTCCCATTCAGTATATAATTATAATAAAGTGTAGCAAAGCAGGCCTAAAGCATATAAAATAAAACAGGAAAAGAGTATCGATAATGCCAAAAAAATGTTTAATTCAAAACAGAGGATAATTTTCAAAGCCATTTGATAATTACCTTTATTGTAGATTTTATTATTTTCTATGTGGATTGTACTCCACTGAGTATACCATTTGTACTATCAGTGGATTATAAATGTCCTTAAATAAAATAAATACATGTTAAAAGGGATTTTACTTGGATAAATTGCTCTATCTGAAAATTGCTTTCCATCAACGTGCCTGGAGTTATTTTTAGCCATATCCCAAGAAGGCATTGCTGGGGACATGATTAGGTCCTGGGAGGAAATATACATGTATAGATTGCATTTTCAACTCTCCATGCATTATTTTCCGTAAAAAGAAAAGTATCCATACAAAAGGCAGGCGTACATGCAGTATCCATGTGCGCGTTGTATGCAAATACTTTCCTTTGCAAATTGAGGTAAAATGCCTGGGTACAAAGGACCCACAGACTCTGTCTCAAAGTGGACAATTTCAAAATTACCCCTATCAATTACATTTGTATTGCAAATAGTGACCAAATGAGATACAAAACACCATAATACTAAACACAATAAATATATTAAAACAATAAAAATAATCAACATATATTCAACAACTACATGTTAAAACAACAATCATCAATTAATTTTTATCATTTGAATAGTTGCCATTTAAATTAAGCATGGTTTAAATTATAAATATATTATAATAGAAATAAATATGGTTTAAAGATCATAGACATTCATTTTTCTATTATTCTATTTAGTTACATACAAACATTTTGGAAGCAATCTTAAAAGAAAGAGGTAAGGTTGTGTAATGCTTCTTTGATGGATGTATCTCTAAGTTTAGAAGCTAGATCATGACTTCCCAAACATCTGATATAATTGAAACTATTTCCATTATCTTTTGCTGTAGTACATTTTACTATTTGTACCATATTGCATGATTTTATGCTTCAAATCGTTTCCATATTGGCCTTTTCTCAGTGTCCTTCATTGATAGTTGATAGGCATTCCCTCCTGCATGAAACCATGGTCAGGTCTGAGAGATCAGTTTATGGTTTTGGTCCTGAGGCATCTTCCTTTATTGCCCCTGTTCTCTCACATCCTGCTTATCATTACTCCTTCATCTTGCTGTGTCTTTCCTTGACAGCATGCCTTCTGTCACTGGGCTACAGTTCATCTGCACTCCGTCATCTCTCAGTCACACTGAAAGGTGAAGTTGCTGTTGGTGGAAGGGCCGTATCCTTCTAGGTATGGTCAAGTCCTCATCCCTTGTGATTGCTTGCCTGGCACTTGTTTAAAAGGTTCAAGTACGCTTCTGATTTCAGGAATCGAGGGTATGAGTCTTTCTCCATAAGCAGATACACAGTTTTCTGGGCCTCATCAAAACTTGTCAGAGTTGGTTGCAGAACTTGGGAAGTAATATTCTTTCTTGTGTGAAAATCAATATTAACCTGAGAGGAAAGGATATCTGTTAATTGTAATTTTTTGCACCGCCTACCACAGAATACAGAGGATAAATAAGGTTCTCTAATGAGATGCATGAATGAGGAAAGCTCTGTTTCATTAGGAAAGACGGCATAAGGAAAGGAACCCAATTCCTCACATGAGAAATGAAACAACTGGGGATAAATCCTATAATTCAAAACCCCAAGTTGTTAATAAAAAGCTTGAGTCTAAAATCTCTTTAATTAGAGCAATATTGATAAACATAAGAGCTTTTCTATCTTTAATTGCTCCATAGCATTGTATTCTTTCTTTGGGGTGCCTGCATCAACCGCTTTATCAGCCCTCAGGGTCTTTCATAAGCAAGCAGAAGTATGGAAAGAGAAGCTTTTGACTCTACCTGTTTGGCAGCATCAGGGTGAATAAATTGCTGATAAATCATCTCTGCCTTGCTGTATAGATTATCGGGCAGCTTTGTTTTCTTGTAGTCTTCGCAAGCCAACCAGAACTCAATGTTTTCCTCACTAAATTCCGATTTCAGGAACAAACGGAAAGCAGCTTGACCGGCTATGAAGAAAGAAAAAAAGCTGTAAGCTACTTTGTCGATTACCATAGATACCAGCAGTTACTATTAGTATATCCAGTGAGACAAGGGACAATAATTAATTGTATTCACAATGCATTTAGGGTAACTATTTTACTGAGGTAACGGAGCTTTGGGTTGCACCACAAAAGTAAAAACTCTTTATCACATCACATCCTCATTAAGTATTAGCTTTTTTTTTTAAATAAAACTTGAATTTCATTCCACACTCTGCTGGTGTACATAAACCAGGATTCATTTAAAAATAAACATCCCAGGAGAAAGGAAATATATTGCAGTCCCTATAAAATTAACATTTTGCTCCTATGATTATTCAGACCAAGGGCCTGATTCATCAAGGTATTTTTCCATAGAAGCCTTTAGCTAATTATAGCCAGAAAGTCAGGAATGCAGAATCATGAAAAGTAGTTCAATATAAGGAATACTCAAAGGCAGCCCACTTCTAATTTGGTAAAATTGTTTTTTCTGCCATATGAAATATTGGCTAAAGCCTGGCATCGCACTGTAATATATTATAAGAGGTAATACAATTCAGATGGCCAAGTCAGGCGCTTTCAGCACATTTCCTTTCTGCTAATTTTCAAAGAGAAACTCTCTGGCATTGTATCTTTGACAATTTGCTGGCGTAGTGTAGGTGAGTACAAAGGGGGGGTGCATACCTCGCTCTGGCTATTTCTGTGGGCAGCTGAGTGGAAGTAAAATCGAGGGCTTGTGTTTGAAAATCAAAAGGACTTGCACCAGTTTACTCCCCTAGATTAAACACCTCCTTCCCCCCAAAACTCCTGGCTAAACCTGCATGCTCTGCCGGAAGCCATGCATACTTTCAGCTGGGCAAGTCAATCTTTAGACTGGCCAGTTTACCTGGGCAAATCACTACTTACCCAGGGAAGTAACTCTGAAAATTGTTTTTACTCATAACATTTAAGTTCTGTGATTATTTTAGAGTCTACACATATATTATTATCTGTTTAAGAATTTGTATTACTTTGATGTTTGTATATTTTATGTACTAATTTTGTATTAATGCTTATTCTATTTGTATATATTATGTGAATACATTAGAGTCTATATTAACTGTTTACATTTTATGAATTTATATTTACTGATTGCGTTTTATGAATGTTTTCTTGTAATCCTCCCCAACATTTTTCATGGGGGAGGGGGAAATATAAAACTATGTAAATAAATACTATTTTCCAGACTCTTTTTATTTTTATGTGCTAATTCTGAGAATCCATTTTGAGCATGTTTAACATGAAAAGCCAGACTGAAAGCACCATAAATAAATGAAGAAATACATCTGGATATGGATTCATTGAGAGGTTGCATTACAGGACAAAGCCTTTTCCAGCAGATTCCATGGAGTGGAGTACAAGGAACTGTAATATTCTCTTTTTGTTAAACTTCACAAAGGGATGGACCCACTTACTTTGACAGGCAAGCAGCTTTTCCAAAGATAGGGACCACTCAGCCACCTCCTCTGGAGATAGTCTAAAAAGACAAGAGAGGACAATATTGAAAATTAAGAAAATCTGTTAAGTCCAGTAAACGCCATTTACTAATGTTTAGTAAAAACACCAAAAACAAAATTGCTTATTTATCATCTCTATAACTTAGTGCTTTAATAATCAAAAGCAGCTTCAAAAGATGAAAAAAAAGCAAGTAAAACATAATTGAGATTACCATACATCAAATATCTAGTATGGTTTCAGAATTCATACATCTAATTCATATTCTATAACTGAACCATGGTTATGAGGGAAGACCATGTTCTTATTCATTTCCTTTGCAGCTACCATTGAGAAGTGATCACGGGACTTTTTAGAACTGTAAAGTTATTGCATGCTTATTGTCCAAAGAAGAGCATCCCATCAGTGCCTTTGCTAAGTATGAAGCTGAAGACATCATGTTAATACTTACTTATTGTGCTTGGAAGCAGAAGATTTGATACCGGACTCCAGATGTGGCAAGTGTGGCAACATAGACTTCAAATAGCTTTTCAGATCCGTTCCACTGGAAACAAATAGAAAATTCAATTTGGTTCTCTATTCCATTGCAATACATAGAAAGTATATTTTCAAGATTTACTAGTCCAATAGTCCCTTTAAGTGGAATATAAATCAGTTCCTGCACATTGCAAAATGTGTGTGTGTATATATATATAAATATATATATACACACACACAGTATATATTCACACACACAGTATATATTCACAGACACACATACAACTATAGATAATGAATTCATTGTATTCAATGTGCTATGCATGTTATACATTTTATACATTAATTCTACTTACAAAGACTTTGGTTTCTTTTTGTCACTCGGGTCTTCTTCAGGCTTGCAGTCCATTTCTTTCAGGTTAGTAGGGTTAGCGTGATGGAAGAAGATCCTTGGCATGGTGCTAATGCTTAGGCTCGGTGCTGACTTCTGCACTTATCTGTAGCTCCTGGGACAGGAAATGCCAGCCCCTCTGGCCTCACTGCCACTTTTATAGAGGCAAGCAGAAGCTGTAGCTCTGTGTGAAAATAGTCTTGTTTATGAAGTGGCGTTACCACAAACTGCAGAAGTTCCCCTTTTCGCAGCGGAGACTTGACGTCTTGAGTATAGTTTGAAAAAAAACAAAAGCATGTGATGCTGTCTGTCTCGAGTCTTTAACCAGATGCGACTGGATCCTTATTTCTGCAGACAAAAATGTGTTTCTTTAGACCAATGAAACAAGGCCATCACTTATCGAAAATGTAACTTCGACTTGCTTTTGCACTTACTTGCTGGAAGAGATATAATGTATGCAGAAATGAGCGACTTTCCATAGGCAGCCTGCAAATTATGACCACCGACCTTTTATGGCGGAACAGTTCCATACTACTTGTGCAACTGCATGTCTCAGCTTTGACCTCTTCCAGCATTTGAAACGTGTGCATATGTAGGTCTCATCAACAGTTTGAAGGAGTCTTCTTACATTTGTAATCGTAATTCACTTCAGTCTAATTGGAATTTCAAAGGTGAAAAATAGTGTACTATGTGCAACCTTTGCACATCAAGCAGGACTATCAATAAAATCTAAGGGGGGCAATTTTCAAAAGGATTTACACATGTAAATGTAACCACTGTTGGAGCAATTTTCAAAAGCCATTTACCTGCATAAAGTACCCACACGCAGGTAAATCCTATGGACAATTCAATGACATGTAGCAATTTTCAAAAGCCCACTTACACAGGTAAAGTGCATTTACACATGTAAATGCTATTGAAAATCAGGCCTAAGAGTCACTTTACCCTCCATTGATTGTAAGCCCTCTGGGGATAGGGAAATACCTACAGTACCTGAATGCAATCCACTTTGAAGTGCTGAAAAAAGTGTGAAAAGTGGAATATAAATCTAAAAACCTGAAGCCCTTTCCCCCTTTTGCCCTAGTCTTTGGGACGAGGATCTTAGGCAGTCATTTACTCTGTGTGGTGCCTTCTACCTCGACAATGCTCTATCAAAGAAAAATAGATTAAAGTAGATAAACATCATCTGGCCGCATCTGGTCTCCTCCCTCTCAACCCAGTACCACAGAAGCTTCCCTAACTCCAGATGTAGCACTTCCTCGCACCTAAGGTGCCTCTGTTTTCACTTGCTTATATCCCTAGCTCTCTCCTCTTCTCTAGGATATACATATTTATGTGATAATTTAGAAAGGAATTACGCAAGTAAATGTAACAAATTATTATAGCAATTTTCAAAAGCCATTTACTCGAATAAAGCGCACTTATGTGAATAAATCCTATGGAGAACTCAATGGCATATATTGTATCAATTTTCCAAAGCTCATTTACAAAGGTAAAGTGCCTTTACACATGTAAAACCCAGTTTTAAGCGCGTTAATCCTTGTGAAAATCACCCCCTTATGTTCTTAAGTCTCATTTCACAGGGCCTTTGGGCCAGATTCTGTATCATTTTGGTAGCCCTACTTTGCATTGCCTCTATCTATATCATTTTGGAATTATGGCTTCGAAAACTGGATACAATACTCCATATGAGACCTAAGGAATTATTGGTACAGAGGCTTTCTATCCTAATGGGTAAATTCTAAATGGGCCATGCATGTGGCTGGGCCTTGCGCGCGCTGCCCGCATTTTCAAAGGGGCCCCCCGCGTGACCCCTGTTACGCGCAGAAGTGCCGGATCCAAGGAAAGGGGCGGTCCGGTGGGTGGGGAGGGGTGGGGCTGGAGGCAGCCGGTACAGCGGCCATTTGCTGCTGTGCAGGGGAAGCGCACGCTGGCACCCTGCTGGCGCACACAACATGAGACTGCTCCTGATGAGGAGCAAAAGGTAAAACCAAAAAATCGGGGGTTAAACAGGATAGGGATAAGGGTGGGGAGGAGAAGGGAAGGGGAAGAGAGGTTAGGTAAGGGGGTAGGGAAGTTCCCTCCCAGTCCCTTCCTTAATGGGAGGGGGACTGGGAGGGACCCGGGGAAGGCTGGGATATGTCGCCACTCGAAAATTGCATATCCCCCCCCTTGCACGTGCCGCCCGCACACGTGCACACGGATTATAAAATCTGGCACACGTGCGCATGGCGCCTGGATTTTATATCATGGGCATACTGGCATACCCATGTTATAAAACTGGTGCCTCCATGTGTGCATGCCGGGAAGCACGCGCGTAAGTTTAAAAATGTACCCCTGATTTTCTACTGGTCATACCTCTCCCTATGAATCTGAACATTTGTCTGGCACCTACTAATGCCTTGTCTTATACTGATTCTCAATCTTGAGATCATCGGGAAAGAACACCTTGAGGTTAATCATCTGTATAGTATACATAAGTACCTTACCCACCCGTTTTGCTCTACTATCAAAAAATAAATATTGAAATTATGTAGATCATTATTATTCTCAAGCAGTGCTTTAGACTTTTACTTGCTATGAATTTTAATGGTGAATAAATCATTGGTAGAGCATGAGCAAACATCAAAAGGCTGTTGTCAAATGCACTGTCTATGAAGAATTAGGCAGTTGTCATTATTCAGCTTCAGATCCATCAGATGACATGTGCTGAAGTGGCACTTCATGTTTTTGATTTTTCAAAGCTATTTTATAAGGAGTTTTCCTAAAGAATGCTTTTCTATTTGCCACTCAGAATGATTGTATTGTGCCTACATTATTCCTTTCTTAAAGCAAGCTCCTGGTTTCACAGACTCGATATTAAATTTCCCATATACAGTACTCACATCTGTTTTCATATGCTTAGGAAATGCAAGCATCTGTCTAGCAGGTGGATGTCAGCATGAGGGCACAATGCCCTGATATGCGTCAATATGCAGTTAAACTAACCACAGAACATCAGATGATGATACGAAACGCGTGAGGTGAGAGCAGCAGGACGTTTTCTGAGATACATCCTGTGCTGTAGACTGCGCTCATAGGCGACAAGATGCATAGTTATGCATTTTGGCTTAGTGACCACACTTGTTCATTTGCAGTACAAGGTTACTGAAGAATCTGAAGCTCAGTGCAGTTGTGGAAGAATGGCAAGGGGTGAAGGAGACTGGGGTGTATCAAAATGGAGACATGGGTAGTTTTAATTTTGCAAGTAAAAAACAGCATTTCATTATATTTTCCCATTTGCATGCTGCTGTCCTCCAAGATATAATTGCGATGGAGAAGGTACAGAGAAGGGCTACCAAAATGATAAAGGGAATGGAACAACTCCCCTATGAGGAAAGACTAAAGAGGTTAGGACTTTTCAGCTTGGAGAAGAGACGACTGAGGGGGGATATAATAGAGGTGTTTAAAATCATGAGAGGTCTAGAACGGGTAGATGTGAATCGGTTATTTACTCTTTCGGATAGTAGAAAGACTAGGGGGCACTCCATGAAGTTAGCATGGGGCACATTTAAAACTAATCGGAGAAAGTTCTTTTTTACTCAACGCACAATTAAACTCTGGAATTTGTTGCCAGAGAATGTGGTTCGTGCAGTTAGTATAGCTATGTTTAAAAAAGGATTGGATAAGTTCTTGGAGAAGAAGTCCATTACCTGCTATTAAGTTCACTTAGGGGCGGATTTTAAAAGGAGCGCGAATAGGCCTACTTTTGTTTGCGCTCAGGCGCAAACAAAAGTACGCTGGATTTTAGTAGATACGCGCGGAGCCGTGCGTATCTACTAAAAAACCTGGATCGGTGCGCGCAAGGCTATGGATTTTGTATAGCCGGCGCGCGCCGAGCCGCGCAGCCTACCCCTGTTCCCTCCGAGGCCGCTCCGAAATCGGAGCGGCCTCGGAGGGAATCCTCTAACACCCTCCCCTCACCTTCCCCTCCCTTCCTCTACCTAACCCACCCGCCCGGCCCTGTCTATACCCCCCCCTTACCTTTGTTGGGGGATTTACGCCTCCCGGAGGGAGGCGTAAATCCCCGCGCGCCAGCGGGCCTCCGCGCCGGGCCGCGACCTGGGGGCGGGTACGGAGGGTGCGGCCACGCCCCCGGACCGCCCCGGGCCGTAGCCACGCCCCCGTACCCGCCCCCAAAACGCTGCCGACACGCCCCAAAAACGCTGCGACGACCGGGACCGCCCCCCGACATGCCCCCTCCGAAAACCCCGGGACTTACACGAGTCCCGGGGCTCTGCGCGCGCCGGTAGGCCTATGTAAAATAGGCTTACCGGCGCGCAGGGCCCTGCTCGTGTAAATCCGCCCGGTTTTGGGCGGATTTACGCGAGCAGGGCTCTTAAAATCCGCCCCCTTAGAGAATAGCCACTGCCATTAGCAATGGTTACATGGAATAGACTTAGTTTTTGGGTACTTGCCAGGTTCTTGTGGCCTGGATTGGCCACTGTTGGAAACAGGATGCTGGGCTTGATGGACCCTTGGTCTGACCCAGTATGGCATTTTCTTATGTTCTTATGTTCTTAAGAGAGACCCAGAGCAGCCTTGACAGAAATACAAAAGCTACAGCAAAAATTCATAAATAATGCAGGGTGTCATCAATTCGGTTGTAATTCACAACAACTATAACAGCATTTCCTTTCCAAACTCCCTCTGTCACTAAAGAGGAGGGACAAGATAACTATCCACACCACATAAATCAGTAACCTCAGCCCGAAAAGTAGTTTCCCAACCTACAAATATGTCTTATGCTTCCAAAGGAGCTCCCAAAAAGAAGATATTCAGTAAGCCGGTGAGCAGACCAATTATCCAGCTAAAGTAAACCAGATAACGTGTCCCAGATAATCATTAAGTGGCACTCGTGTTTTTAAACAAAAGTTTGAAGTACCAACCCTCTCCATTTCTATGCTTCCTCCCTAGTAAATAGAGTAAAAAATATGGCTTCGTCCCCCACTCCTTGCCTTCCTCTCCCGCCTGCCCCATCCAAGCCCTAATCCTCCCACCTACCCAATAACTAATCAAACCCTGGTGATGTCTGTTTGCAGCACCGTGAATACAGCAGCATTGGAAGTGTAAGCTATGAGTGTTACTGACCAGCCCACCTGCTGGGAGGGCATTTCATGAGTCCTGTCCTTAGAGTTTTATATCAGATCACTAGTTTTGCAGCTATGTTTCCATTGGAAAAGATTTGATTTTTGTGCATCATTAATTCCTTTCATATATTTGAAGGTCTGGATCATCTCTCTTCCAGGTTATATAGACCTCGCCACACCGCCCATCTCTCTGTCCTCTTCCCACTCAGCCAACTCAGCCAACTCAATTATTAAAACCTCTCCTTTTGTTAGACACTTAGGCGTGATCCTGGATAACCAGCTTAACCTAAAGAAGTTTGTGAACACCACCACTAAGGAGTGCTTCTTCAAACTGCAAGTCCTCAGAAACTTAACACCTCTCCTTCACTTCCAGGACTTCAGATTGGTGCTGCAATCCATTATCCTGTCGAAATTGGACTATTGCAATTCCCTTCTTCTCGGTCTCCCAGCCAACTCTATCAAACTTCTTCAAATGGTTCAGAACTCAGCAGCCAGGATTCTCACCAATACCAAAAAAAGGGAACATATCACCCCCACCCTCCAGAACCTCCACTGGCTACCCATAAAATCCAGGATTCTCTTCAAAGTCCTCACGATCATACATAAAGCTAAACACAACCTCACGTCTCTCAACACATCTATACAACTAAGACCACATACCTCATCTAGACCATCCTTAAGAAAGCGCACCATATCGACAGCAGGACCCCATCAATGGAATGCGTTGCCTCCAGACCTCAGACAAGAGCCTTGCCCATCTACTTTAAAAACAACCCTTAAAACATGGCTATTCAGCCAAGCCTTCCCAGACACTTAATTTTCCCTTACTTTCAGCCTGACTCTTTCAAGCTGACACTCCGTTCTTACTCCACAGTCCAGTGCATTGTTTATTTATGGTTCTTTTTCTTATACAAACCAATCATCAGTTTGTGACAGCAATATGTGGTCTTGAGAAATTTGAAATATTCAATAAACAAAGAAGATGAAACATATTATAAAAGAAAACCTATCATAATGTCATTTCCATTATAAAAAAAAAAATAAAAAAAGGAAATTCCACATTACAAAGAGGCAGAAATCTTAAGGGAGATTCATAAAACTATCACATTTTTATATTGAATAAGGCATTAACATAGAATAGTACCTGCACCATATTTTTCTTTAAGTAGTTGCCGGAGAAGAAGTGGCTGGTTTCCTTTGCTCAACAAATGTTTTAATTGCTCGGGCACAAAGAAAATGTATAGATCCTCCTCTTTTCTTATTAGACACCTGCACGGAAACCGTTAAAACAAAAGAGGAAACCCAATGATATAACTTCTTGGCGAAGTGCTAAAAATCCCTTTCGCCTAATCTCTGTAGTCAATGCTAGATCAGGATAAGTCTTTATGGGCTTATCGTAATATATGATAGGGTACTTACTAAAATAACTTTTCATAATTTTATTTAAATCCTGAATATGAATAAAGGATACTAGTAAATACCTCTATCTATTACTTGTAAAGTAGAATTCTCAAGAAAATTTGTTAAGCTACCTTGAAAAGGCATTTCAGATCTATTTAAATTAACCTTTTTGGATTTAGGCAGAAAACAACAATTATTTATTACTGGAAATTCAACTTCTGAGAAACTTGGAATTTCAGATAGAAAATTTTTTCACAGTGACCATCGGTATTTTCCCCAACGACTCTGGGGAAATTAAGAAATCGTAAATTCAAACGCTTAGCATTATTTTCAAGAGTCTCTATTCGTCTTGCTAAGGATTCTCTGTCTTTGACCACTGCAGCGTTGAACTCTTGATTTTTTTTTCTTTACCCTCAAGTGTTTTAACTCTGACTAAAGAATGTTTAATTTGTTTTTGAACTTGTAGAAGATCTTGTTGATGTTTAACATTTATACAGTCCAATTTTCCATGTAGGCCCTTAATATTTCTCGCCATTCCAGCCACTAAGTCCCACAAAGCATCTAGGGTTACCACTGCAGGCTGCGATAGGGCGTCCAAGGACTCACTGCCGGCAGCCTGTTTTTCGCTCTCGAGTGAGAGGCTTACCGAGGCCAGCCCGTACGTCCCCTCCTCTAGCCTCAGCTCGACAGACTCCACTTCCAATCCCTCTTCGTGAGGCAGAAGTGCCCCTGCCCCTGGACCGGAAGTGATGTGTTCTACGGTAGTTCCTCCGAGGCTCCCATCGGTTGTTCTCTGCGCCGGTGGTTGTCTGTGATCGGGGCTCAGTGACGCCTCCTCTGCCGGCTCGAGCAGCCCTCCCAAGCCGCTCGGTATATCAGGCTCCTGGAATTTGAGCAGGTGAGGTCATATAGCGAGTAGATACATAAGTACTGGGCCTCTTCGAAGGAGCAGGCCGGGGGCATTTTCTGGGTGAGGAGGGGCGGGATGGGGGCAGGCTGGGAGATCGCCATTGATCGCTGTCCCAAAGACTCGGCTGCCGGCGTGCGCAACTTACTTATGATCGGACCCTGAAGTAAGTAAAAAAAACAAAACAAAAAAAAAAAGAATAGGTAAGGTTTAGGGGGTGGGGAGGAGAGGATAGAGGAAGGAAGTGGAGGAAGGTTAGGTAGGGGAGTAGGGAAGTTCCCTCCCAGTCCGCTACTTAATTGGAGTGGACTGGGAGGGAACTGGGGAAGGCCAGAATGCGTCTCCGCAGGGAAATTGCAGAAGTCCCTCCCCTTGCGTGTGCCACCCGCACTTATGCGAATGCATTCTAAAATCCGGTGGGCACGTGCGCACAGCCCATGGATTTTATAACATGCACGTGCCGGCACGCGTATGTTATAAAATTGGCGCGTCCATGTGCGCGCGCCGGGAAGCGTGAGCACATGGACGCGCACCTTTTAATATCTACCCCTAAATGTAACACTGGATTAAAATGTATGATTGATTAATTGTATATTAATAAAATTATGGCTTTTTACATAAATTTCATTTTAGAAACAAAATCTTATCATACCACCCTTTAGCTCCCAGCCAAGGTAAATGTACCCAGTCCCCATCCCTCTACCCTCTGAACACTACTTTTGATGACCCCACTTCTTAGGGTTTCTCTCCCCCAACCTTCCCCACCCATCTTCTACATAAACAATGATCCTTACATATGCTTGCAACCCCCATCCACCACTGATACTAATGACTTGCCCCATGACAACACCCCAGGAATTAAGTACACACCCAATCCTCTAAATCAGACACTACTTATTCCATGTGGGTAGGAGGCTCCTCTAGCAAACTCAGTCTTCAGTTCCTCCCATTTTCTTGCCATCCTATGCATGTTGCACCTCTCACCAGCGCGCCTATATATATTGGCTTCATTAGATACCACCAGGGACGCTAACAGGGTGATGTCCCTGGTGGTAAAATTTGGCTGACGCGCTGGTGGAGGCATTGTGGCAACACACTCAAACAGACCAGGACGTTCTGCCCTAGGGAAGTGAGGATGATCACGTACATGCTCGTTTGTACATGACTAGGTACACATATATCTACATGCATACCTGCTGCCCCGAGCTAGATGTGATTCTGAGTGTTCGGGTGCCGATCTAGGTGCTCAGCAGGGAACAAAGCTGGACACTCGGTCACCGAGATAGGTGCTCAGCTGAGCGTGAATCTGGACTCTCAGGCACCTAGAAAGGCACCTAGCTAAGCACAAATCTACCATCTCCGGCATTGAGATTGGCACTCAGTGGGTGCGAATCAGGATGCTCAGATGCCCAGAAAGGTGCATAGCTAAGCACAAGTCTAGCCACTCATGTGCCAAGATTGGCGCTCAGCTGGGCACAAATCAGCACACTCGGGCACTCAGAAAAGCAGCTAGTTAAAGATTAATCTGGCCGTTCGGTCACTGAGATAGGCCTCAGCTGAGTGCAAATCTGGATGCTTGGATACCCAGAAAGGTGCCTAGCTAAACACAAGTCTGGATGCTCAGTCGCCGAGATAGGAGCCCAGCTGGGTGCAAATCTGGACGCTAGGGTGCCCAGAAAGGCGCCTAGCTAAACATGTTTGGCTGCTCAGTTGCTGAGATAGGAGCTCAGCTGGGCGTGAATCAGGATACTAGGGCACACAGAAAGGTGCCTAGCTAAGCATGGATCTGGCCGCTCAGGCAATTACACCCATGCCCCGCCCAACACTTAGCCAGATAAGTAGTTATCTAGCTAAATGACAGCCTCTGATCCAGGCAGATATTCATCTGCCACCACTTAGCTGGATAAGTCAAAACTTATCCGGTTAAATGGCACTGAATATCTACATCTATAGAAACAGATATTTCTCAAACAGAAGATATAGAATGGAAATAAAATACATTTAAGTTCAGGTCCTTTCTTTATACCCACTCCATGTAAAAGTGACAGAATAATCATCATTGACTTATGTAACCCTCCTCTTCTGTTTACTGCCAGAATGAAGGGTCCCACATTCTCCAGGACCAATATGACTGTCCTGGACCACTCCATTCACCTCACAATTAGCCACTGGGGTGCCAGGATGACATCGCCAGGGAAGAGGACAAGCCTCTGAGGCCCTCAGGGCACAACAGGTGGGGATCAATCTCTAGAGTCCCACTCAATCTTTTTCACTAGGGTACTCTCTCCAGTAGATCTCAGCAGGCTGGTTCTCCAATTCACAAAGAGCAGGCAACATGCTTGAAGTGGTGTTCCAATAAAAGTTTTACTCTAACTCACAAAAGCTTGATCAAAGATGAAATACAAAAATCACAAAAATACAAATTTCTTATTACAGATGAAATGGTATTCCAAGAGACTTACTCTCTTTCTTTTCTCTCTCCAATTCTGAGTCAATGTAGGAAAATTCTCCTCTCCAAACAAATGAGTAGGAAGGTGATGGTAAAAAGGCTTCCTCCCATCCAAAAACAAAGGATCTCTTCTCTACAAGTAGTTCTTACGTCTGGTACCTACAGTCCCCACTTCAACTGGATGCAGGTCAATGGAGCACCCTATCCCGATCCTCTCAGGCAGGGTTGGCTGGGAGCAGGTCAAAAAGCAAAACCAACTCTCTCATCGTCTCTTTTTTCTTTTCACAGGACAGTCTCTCTTCCAGGTCTGTGAAGGCACTGGCAAGCAGGGCAAAGTCCTACCCCTCTGCGACAGGCTGTGGGGCTTGAATTAAGGGAACTACCAACACAACTGCACTCCTTCTAAAACCAAAAGCTGTAACTAACCACGCTTTGCTCAGGCTTAGTCCAATTTTATATTGTGAGCAGGGAAAAATCCCAGGGCCGATCCAAAAAGTGACCAAAAGCTCTCCCTGGGATGAAGAAAGGAAAAATGAATGGTAAGGGAACAAAATACTCCTTACACGTAATAAAAGGAATTCTGCAAGTCAAAGAAAATTAAATGGAATAACACTGTGGGTATAAAACTTATGAGACCCCAGTTTTTGAAGGGAAGATTCTGGTCATTGTCTTGGCATTTTGTGATCCGTTCCTGATGTAATGTATTAATTCTTGTACTGTCAAGTGCAAATGGGAAAAAAAACCCAGAACTACAAATACCACAAGGCATTAGATGGAAGTTGTAAAATGAGGACTGGTCAAATTCACCAACAATTGGATCCCATCACACTCCTGCATTCATTTTAAAATAGTTGCTCATCTTCCCATCTCTTTCATCTTACCGGGCATATTTCACTGAAACCTTATTCATTTATATTGCCATTTATTCTATAGCAATTCCCTGTTAGGTCTGAAATTTCAAGATATTATTCAAACTTTGGCAGTTTACTAAACTATTGCACCAATTATTACACTATTCATTACAATCAACATTTAAAAACTAGCTTTATTGCATCAAGAGGAAGTTGTTTATCTGCTCTGTGAGAAACGCAATGATAATATGCGGTCAGTGTTGATGTAAGCATATGAAGTCCTTCGTTAGCCAGGGCCTGCACCGTATCTTACATCTACACAGGCTGAGTAGTCTCAGCATGTTCTGTGTCTTCTTTCTAGGATGACGTCTTTTAAACTTTGGTGAAACCCCCCCCCCTACATTTTCCCATAATGCATGTTGAAGCTCTAATTGATGGCCTGTCACAATGATACAGTGCATTCTTTTCATTAGTGCAAAAGTACGTATTGAGTCTCAGTCTCATTCTAGAGTTAGAAAAGCAGATGCCCACTTGCTAATTTACAGAATGGGCGTTGCCCCTAAAAGAAAAAAGCAAAAGAGATTGTAGGTCTTCATGGTTTCCCTTGGACCTAGAGATATAGAATCATAGAAAGGAGCATGATTGTGCGTTACATTTAAATCAGAAAGATCACAAGCAAAGGGCGTGGGTCAATCGCTTGGCATCTGAAACAGAAAAATGGCTGCCATCAGGGTCTGTTTTCAATGTTGTCACAAGGGCATTCATATTTTTGCCAGGAGCCGAAGAACTTAGGCCTGGGGTTTCGCAATCCCAGCACCTGAGGTCTATGATCAGGATAATGAAAATTTGTACATGAAATGTAAACTAGAGTCAATGTATGCAAGTTTAATGAATATTCATTACACGGTCTGGCACATCAAATTAGATATGTGCAACTTTATCCAAAATCTAAAGGTAGAAGAAAAGCATTGAGAAGACAATGTTCACTCATTTATGGAATGAATGTGCATAAATAGACTGTCCGTGAATTTCCCTCCCTCAATACAGCGGAAAGTGCATGTTGTTTCACCATGTTGCGTTTTTTAGCCACATTAACGACAAGCTCTCCCAAGAGTATTTTGGGTGGGATCAGAAAATAAGATGCAGAAGTTGTGTTTTTCTTATATGCATTATTTCCTGAAGAAAATCTGCTTGCACAGAAAGCAGATGCCAATGCCCATGGGTACTTTCTACCCATAGCATGTTTCAAAGAGAAAGTACACACAATTTTCTCAGAAAATTGGTTCAAGAACTTTCTCCCAGTGTAGACAGTTTGAAAGCTGTCCCCTGTCTCAGAAATAAATGAAACTTAAAAAGAAGATAAATAACTGAAGGATTAGTCTAAGGAAGGCTTTCTTTACAGAGAGGGTGGCGAAGGCATGGAGCAGCCTCCCAGTGGAGGTGGTGGAGACAAGGACAATATCTGACTCGAGAGAAGGGGACAAGCACAGGGGATCTCCGCTTTATCGGAGAGCTGGGTGTTCTTGGATGTTCTCCATTTTCTGCACTTGCTGACACATCATGCAGCTACTTCACACTCTCTCTTTCTCAACAACATTCACGTTTGAGCATGCTCAGGACCTCCATACCAAACCACGAACACTCTCTGCTTGGGTGTCATTGAGACACTCGTATATGCTAGAGATATACATTTCTTTTTAACCCCTCCCCCACAACGTTTGTTCATAATTTCCTCTTTCTGTCATCTGTACCCTGTCCTGAATAATGCTGCCATTATAACTGCTTTCTGAACCATTGTATTCTTGGACTCATCTAATTATTATTATTTATTGGATTTTGTATACAGCCTGTAGAAGGAGTTACCCAGGTGGTTTACAAGCATTGCAACTCACTCTGCATTGGAATCCTGAGCACAGCTCTTCCAAAATGCTGCAGCCTGCTTGTCATTGAATGCTAAAATAATTTTACCACATAACATCTCTCCTAACGACACCAAATTAAAACGCCTACTAAACACTCAAAAGACCAAGCTCCAAACCTCTTCAGCAGATCCTTAAACCTATACATACCCATTTGCTTCTTATACTCCATAAGAGAATGTCACCTAGTAATGCTGTCCCCTAGAACAATAAGCCTTGTCAATATGAGGAAAGTAACTTGCTCAAGAGTGGTCTCAACCCTATGGAAATCTCTATTGCTCCACCTTAGACTTGCCTCGAGTCTACTGTCCTTCAGAAGGCTGGTGAAAACCTGGCTTTTTGAATCAATTTTTAACTTCAACCAGAGACACAGACTTTGCTAAGTTTGTATAATAATCTCACAATCCTATCTCCTCAACCATAAAGAACACCATAATAAATATTTAGTTTAGCCAAATGGGATTTCATCATACCTGTTAATTGCTGCACTTTATGTAGCTGCTTTGTATCTACCCAACCATTGTATCTACCCAACCATTGTGCTGTTCTAGCTTACAGGAGCTCTTGTACTCAACAGTTCTATCTGTGACCCATTTCCATCCAATACGAACTTGGGTAATCCACTGCGATGTGCCATACAGAACTATTCTATTCTATTTGAGCTCCCAGGCTGAAAAAGCAAATCATAGAGGAGGAAGAGGAGGAGGATGGCTATAAAGAAATGGTAAGAAACAAAACATAACAAAACAGAAAACCAAAATGAAATGAAATGAAAAGAAAAATGTTTGTGTACACCCCTGGTACATAATCAAGATGTTTAAAAAGACAGAGATTTCCTTAAATCCATGGAAAGTATTCATGAAGCAGAGGTTGTTATTCTCAATCCACATAGGAAAAGTGAAATGGAATGCAATACTCTGGACCTTCAAAGCAACTCTTCCCGCAGCTGGTAACCAATGAAGGTTAACAGAATTGGAGAGATAAGTTGACAATGAATAACTAATTCCTACCAGCAACCTCGCTGCAGTATTCTGAATTAACTGCAACTGTTTGGTGCTTTTCTGTGATAAGCCCATACATCACATGTTGCAGTATTCCCGTTCAGTGCTGATAGAGCACAGGAGCAAAGTCAGACTGCGAAAAACAGTTCTAATCTGATGCAGCTGAGCCAGGTAGAAAGCTCAGCCTGAACCCTTGTATGGCAAAAAATGTTGCCTATTTTGAGTATGTTTCAAAAACCCCTAGTAGCAGAAAGCAGTCTTCCGGCTGAAATAAGTGTTTTAGCTAACGGGTTATTCAGCAGAGCATTTCCTCACTTTGGCTGAACACTTTCAGTTTCAACTTCCTGGAAATTCTTATTGTTTTATGAATATTGTGACCTATGCTCAGAAACAGATTGTATATTCATTCTGAAGAACTTGTACCAGTCTGTAAAAACAGCTGTACAAAACAATATCTGATTGGCCCTTTGCAACTTGATGTTGATACATATATTTGATGAATGCAGATATTGCTTTATTATTTCAATTTTAACATTATACATTAAAAAAACTCACACTTATGATTCCGTTTTACTAATATTCACAATTTCACTTTGACATGTATCCTTGCAAAATGTAACTTCATCCCAGGGATATTCATTATATAGGGATTGCAGATTATCTATTTCTTTACGTAGTAGAAAAAACATTAGGCGTAAACAGAGGCAGTCAGTATCTAGGGTCTGTATTAGCTCTCATACAATTATTATATGTACTATTATTGCAGATGCAGAAGACACTTGAATCTACAGACGAGAACCATATATCCCATTATATAATAAAAATATAAGGGGCTCCATCAACCCAAATGCATAAGTGACTTTTATTCACCTCCAGCAGTCCTCAGACCTCAATATATGCACTCCAACATCAGGCAAGATCAACTCCATCAGGAAGCATCTAAACCCACTCAGTTCCTACTGTATGCTGTGGGCAAGGTGTTTTTTAACATTTGTAAATCTACATTCTCATTTTTCACAAACCCAGAAGGAGAAAAGATGTAGAAAGGAGCTCTGAAAACTGCCTGGCAGCTCTCTAGCATGAACCCAGTCCTAGGAGACTTTACTAAATGGACAACAGCATAACTCCCCCGAGGCTGATCATATGCAAATTCATGACTCACACTCTGCAGACAGGCTGCGTGATAAGGATGTGCCACATTACTGCCACATTTCTTTCATGTTTATTCATTGTTGCTCACACATGTGACGTGTAGATGCAACATTATCCTCTTGTGGGTCATGAAAAAAATACATTTCAGCTACATGCTGGTTCAATTGAGCAGTCATTGTTTAACAAGTTTGCTGATCTTCATGAAACTGAAAAATGTTAATTAAGAGGGTAATCTTGAAAGGGGCTGTAGTGCTTCTCATGAATCTGTTAACTGATTTTCTAAAGGAAACTTCCCACAAAGCTTCTGTTTAAAAATCTGGCAGTAGCATTCCTTGCAGGTGCAATGTACATGGGATAATGACTGGGCAGGGATTTCAAACTACACAGGCCCTAAAATCCTTGCATGCATTTCACCTGGACTTCCATAATCCTGCCCCTCATATTAACCCTTTTTCTAACAGGGAAATAAAGCACTTGTGCTATGAACAGTGCACTTACTTTACCATCATAAGGGGATACATTTTCAAAGGGATTTTTCCCCCCAAGTAAACATCCATTTAACCATGGAAATCCCTTTGAAACGACCTCTAACTCTCTTCTTAAGATCTAATACATTCTGAAGCAAAAACTCAGCGCTGAATGTTTTACCAAAATGCCCATTGATCTTCTCCTATCCTTCCAAACTGCCTTGTAAATGGAAGTAAAGTTTGTGCAAGGGACAAGCGAAAGAAGTGAATGGAAGGTCATAGTAATTTCTTCATTAATCATGCTGATGTCTTCAGTGGCCTTGCACTCCTGTGGAGCAGCCCCTTTTGACTTAATGACTTGAGGCCACATTTTCAAAAGCCTACGTGTGTGCAGCACGCATTTTATAACGGGCCCGGACACACGTGTAAATCCTGGTACGTGCTGAAGTGCTGGGGCCTGAAAAAGGGGAGGGATGGGGAGGGTGGGGTGGGGGTGGCTGGGACAGTGCAACCCACACACAATCTACTGCTGCTCCAGAGGAGCGGCAAGGTAACAAACAACAAAAAATGTAAGAGGTAGGGGTTACGGGTCAGGAAGGAGAGGGGAAAGGGTAGGGATGTTAGGCAGGGGGGTAGGGAAGTTCCCTCCAAGTCTGTTCCTTATTTGGAGTGGACTGGGAGGGACCTGGGGGAGGCCCGATTCCATCGCTGCGCAATTTACGATACATTCGCCCGCTAGCATGCGCCACCTGTACATGCGAATGCAGATTATATGGACGGCTGCACACTCCTTTTAAACTCGACCGCTAAGACATCAATGCAATCTAGAAAGAAAGAAGTAGGACACAGTAAAGCTTATTAAGACATATGTAGTAAAATAAAGCACTATCCTATGTGTTATCAGGTGCCTCATTATACTTACATAGCTCTATTGTAGATTAGAACATAAGATGTGCCAAGCTAGGTCAGACTAAAGGTTCATCAAGCCCAGCATCTTGTCTTTGACAGTGGTCAAAAAAGAGGTGCTAGGGACGCGCTAGTGTCCCTAGTGGCTCTTTTTACTGCTGGCCCTAATTAAAATAAATTAAAATACTGAATCGCGTGCACAGGAGAGTGGCCTATGCGCGCGCTGGGAGAGCGGGCGCTCGCCCTCTCTCCCGCAATTTTACTGTATCGGCCTGTTAGGAAATAGCCACTGCCATTAATTGCATCAGTAGCATGGGATCTTCTTGGTGTTTGGGTACTTGCCAGGTTCTTGTGGCCTGGTTTGGCCTCTATTGGAAACAGGATGCTGGGCTTGATGGATCCTTGGTCTGACCCAGCATGGCAATTTCTTATGTTCTTATGTATTAAGGTGCTATAATTTCCTGTCATTCAGCTAAGGAGGGTTAGCAGTAACCTTACAGAGAAGAAGAAGAGGAGACAAGTATTTTTGCTGAGAGTTTTGTTACTGTTGTTTGGGAGGAAATTTTGCCATCAGTTCCTGCCCCTGAGAAGGAGCAGGATAAGTGTGCTTTGCTGTTTTTGTAGCTTTCTACCCCAGAGGTCCCTATTAACATCAGAGACAGAGATAGGAGATCTCAGCCCACACCAGAAGCCCATTCCACCAGCTGGAGGGCCAAGTTATTTTCCTAGTGCTTGCCATCAAAAAAGACATTGGCTCAACCAGCATCAAACCATCCGAACTTTTTAGAATTTCTTATTGTGAATATTGGCTGAAGATTTGGTTGCTGATTGGACTCATAATTTTGGTTACAATAATATTTATTTTGGAGCACCCCCATCAGAGTGTCCTGTCCAACATCTTCTTCAGAATCAGAGGTGCCCTAAAGCAAGGGCATCGGAATAGCGAGAAGACCTGAGGGAGCAGCCAAAGGGAGCCTGAAAGACTGCGAATAAGTGAACACCAGCAGTCCAAGGACAGATATATGGGGCACTCCATTATTTACCTTCTCCTCCATTATTTACCATTTAGTCCTCTCTTTTTTTTCCTATCTTTTAACCATTTATCCATTCACAGTAAGACATTGCCTCCTAGCCCATGACGTAATTTTCTGTTGGCTGAAAGAATAAATACACTATTATCGATCGGCTCACCTTTATCTGGATGCTTATTGACATCTTCAAATCATTCTAATAGATTAATAAGGCAAGACCTCCCCTTGCTAAATCCATGCTGGTTCTTCTCCATTAAGCCACATTTAACCATCCAACAGAAATTTAGTTCCACCATTTTGCCCAGCATTGATATCAGGCTCACCAGTCTTTAGTTTCTTGAGTCACTCACGGAGTTCATTCTGATAAGTGCTATCATATTTCCTACCCTCCGGTCCTCAGGTATAAAGGCAAATTTGAATAATAAGTAACATATTACCAGTGGCAGGCCCGGGCCCTGAGTTAAACTGAGGGCCATGGGCAGCCCGGTTTGTATTTCGTTTAATCAGTTCCTTTTATTTATTTTTTTTGTTTTGGAGGGCTTTGGTTTTACAATGAATTTTTTTTTGGGGGGGTTCAGCAAACCAAGAGAACTGAAAAAAAAAAAGTTAAACGAACTGAAAACAAATGATCCTCTCCCTTCCAAAAACAAACAAAACCCCCAAACCAGAATGTTGGGTTTGCTCATCTGTAGTTCATGTGATTGGGAATTCACAGATTCTTTGGAGTCTGGCAGGAGCCTACGCTGGGGTCTCTGGAACTGGACTCAGGCCATTGGCTCACTTTATCGAGATTGCCTGAGTTCTCTTGATTCCTGCGGAACTGAATCGGGAAAGTGAGAGGATGTGTGGTGATGGGAGCAAGGGGAGCTGACATTACAGTGGGGGTTTGCTCAGTGTTTTCTGTGCCTAATTCCATGCATTGCCCATGTCAGGAGAGTGGCTCTGCGTGTCCAGAAGGACATAAAAAGGGTCAAGCAAAACGAAATGATGCTGATAAAGCAGCACACACTATTCCAAGCAGGGGAGGGGCTCTTCTAAAAGGGCTAGGTGATTTTTTCAGAGATTCGCAGTGAATAGGTGCCATACTTATTTTTTAACATTGAATATAATTATTTTAAAACTTTTCTTCATAAATGTTTCTTAAGTTCTAAATGTAGGTGATCTGAGCTCTTTAGCCCTGCGTATGATTGGAAGTGAAAGAAGTGAATTTCTGTTGTAGTAAAGCATCCATGAATGATTAGCACTAACCATTGATCTCCTAAACTCAGTTTTAACCGGCGTTTCTTGTGGTGGAGCATTCTGTGTGCCACGACACTACATTAATATTAATAGCCACATCATTTAACGTTCTGTCACGCACTACAGATTGCAAGTTATATTACTTATTTCTTTATTAGGATTCTGATCGATCAGGCCTTATCCCATAAACACAGAATGGGGAAAAATGCTATACGCTCGAATTTTAAAAGCCCTGCGTGCGAAAAATTTGGGGTTACAAGCGTGGCTGGGCCCTGGGTGCATTATGCGCATTTTTTGAAAGGGCCCGGCCATGCGCATAAACCCCCGATAAGTGCAAAAGTGCCGGGCCAGCTAAAAGGGGTGGGGAAGGGCTGGGTGGGGGCTGGACGGGACAGCGGCCATTAGGCCCTGTCCTGGGGAAGCGCACTCCGGCAGTAACTTACTTCTGCTCCGAAGGAGCAGGTACGTTAAAAAACAAATACAAAACAAAAAGAAGGTAGATACGTAGGGATTAAGGGTTAGGAAGGCGAGGGAAAACGGTAGGAAGATTAGGTAGGGGTACAGGGAAGCTCCCTTGCAGTCCCTTAACTGGAGTGGACTGGGAGGGAACTGGGAAAGCCCTACCTGCGCATATTTTTGTAAAATACCCCCCCCCCCGTGACTCGGGAGACAAAATCCGCCCTCAGATTCGCACGCCGATTATAAAATCGGGCGCGCATGTGCGCGCAGATATCATATTTTATAACGTGTGTGCGTCACCGCGCGCCTGTTGTAAAATCGGGGTGTCCATGTGTGAGCAGCGGGAACCGCGCACACGTAGACGTCCACACCCGTCTTTGAGAATCGACCCTCTAATGAATTGGCCTTTAAAAGAGCTCTAAGCAGGGCAGATGATGGGAAGGGGCTGGGGGAGTGGGGTGTGGGGTAAGCAGTCACTTTAAAGTCAGCGCCTGGAGGCTGATTTTTCTTACAGAACAAAAAGCAAATCAGAAGAAAAGTTACACCAGGATGAAAACTGGAGCCAGAAGAGGGCTGCTTAGGAGAAGCTGAGAGTGCACAAGAAAGTCACAGAATTTAGCCACTGGTTAAAAATAGAAAGAAGAAATTAGGAACAATGTTGTCATCTTCTGAAAGAAAGCTTAAATGAGTAACGTCTTCAGTCTCACCTCCTTAGTGTGTGATTTTTATTTTAATCCCTTTGAGTTCATTCATTCGTGCTACGCCCTCGCTTGATCCTCTTTGCTCTGCTTTATGAGTGGGGGGCGGCTGAAAGGAGAGAGATCCGTGAGGCACGCACAGTTGTAGGCAGGCGCATGACTCTGAATGAACTTTTGAGTGTGGGCGATTCAGTTCCACTGACACATGTCAGGTGCACTGCCCTGGCTCCTAAAGCGACAGCATTTTATTTCCAGAGCTAATTCAAAGAAGCATGAACCATGTACACCCTTGCTCTGGTGACTGATGAAATCATACTGTAATGCAATATGTTAATGTGGGATAGTACAAGCGATATGTGACTTCCCAGAGAGTCTTACATAAAACCTTTATTCTTCACTTACTTTCAGCAACGTTCACATTCAGCATTTACCTTCGGGACAGAGATGTGTCAGGAGCTGCCTTCTCCTGGAGACACAGGGGCACGTTAGGCAGGCTAGGCACTCACCTAGGGTGGTAGGGCAGGGGTCAAGGTGGCTGCTTAGAAGAGAGGAGACAAGGCACGGGGAAGTTTGTGGAGTGTGATTTGTGGTGCTCGGGTTGGTGCAGAAGGGGAGGGAGGAGAGAAAGATGTCAAGGGATGACATCACTGCCTAAGGCAGCTGGAGGATTTATAGGGACACCCCTTCACATACCCTCCCCCTCAGCTCAGACCTGTCAGGTTGAGTGTATTTATCCAACATGGATACCCCCCAGGGAGGTGACTTGTCTCTCTCATTGTTGGACTAATCCCAAACAAGCCCTTCAGCATCTGACAATACCTTCAGCTTTATATGTTTTTTTAGGGAATTCTCTGCACCCCTTGCCCAGTAAACTCCATGTAAGGGACACAGGATCTTTTCCATGAGGGATACCACTAAAAGTGCCCCAGCTTTCACCATTACCCGCTGTGTGCTTTGCACAGTGTCCCCACCTTTTATTTTACCATGAGCCCAACAAAAGCTCCGGATTCCAGTTCTCCTCGAGGCAGATTATTTCTGGGACGCCTTTCAAGAGGACTCATTTATACTCTTTGGGGAATTGCTGTGGTCCCATGGAAAATCTCAGCCCTTCCTCAGGATTCTCCAGTTGTGGATTCTCTTCCACTTGCTCCATGACCTGTATTTCTTCATCTTTCACTGTTACAGGCTACGCACCATTTCCATTTTTATCACATGGCATCTTCTGGTGCCTCTGAGCCACCTCCATTTGCAGCGCCTCCCTCTGGCCTTTTTTTTTGTTGCAATGCCTCCATCTGGCTACTCTTTGCTGCCTTCCTCGGGTCAGTCTGCAAGGCTCCACCCTAAGCTTCTTTGCATATCGGTCACAGTCAGTGCAGGTTCCTTAACTTGGCTTCCATACTGGTGGTTTTTTTTTTATTGCAGATGTGCTTGTTGCTCTATCACATGTTGCAGCAGTGTGTTCATGGGCTCCACTGGCTCTTCACCAGATGTTTATGTAGTACGGTCCACAGGCCTCTCCCTAGCCCCAGCACCATTGCTGTTATCGTCTTCCTCTTGTACCTCTCTGTGGCGCATAGAGCACCAGTCAGGTGATTGCTGTGCTTCCCCTGCTTCCAGGTGCACTGAGACCTTCCCTGGTCTCACTTCTGGCAGGTTCCTTCCCATTCTTTCAAGGCACACACCCAGGCAATCTGCTTTCTTGTGGCATACTCTTGCAGTTGCCCCTGTCCATCTCAGAGGATTTGAAGCGAAGTTTGCATTTTGGCTTACTGTGCTCCAGTGCAAAGCAGGCTGGCTTGCTTCTAAAGGGCCATGTCCTGTTCAAACTCTTCCTTTCTTTTGTGAGAAGGAGGAAAGGAAACAAACAAACAAAAAAAACCCTGCTTGTTCAGCATTAATTCACTGTACAACCCTTTCTCACCAGGTGGGGATGCCCCTTACCTGCAATCATTGTTTTAAACCTGCTGTTTTCATTCAGGCCCCAGGCCAGAATTCTCTGTATTCAAATGAAAAGCTTTTCCCACCTGTTTGGCTTCTGTGCTCTCCCCGAGCCATACCTTTTACATCTTTTCACTGCACTATGCACACACTTAGCAGCACTGCTTCTGCATCCAAACTTCTTCTTTGGGCAAGAATCACACAACAAACTTTTATTCTCTTTTCTAGTCTCTCTTCCTCTATGCAGTTGCATAGTGCAGAAATCCATAAATTGACACCAACTGTGACATAGCCCAAGTGGTCTGTAACTTCCCAGAGGATAGAGACATTCTGGACTCTGGTCTTCTTACACAAAACTGTACTCTTCACAATTGAATGGTTCAATATAAATAACTTACTTTCAGCCACATTCACATTCAGCATTTGCTTTCAGGACAGAGATGTGTCAGGAGCCTTCTTCTCATGGAGACACAGGGCCTACCTGTTCTACAGAGTTACCTAAATGCCTAACTTGTAAGGTGGACCAGACCAGATGCCTGGTCCAGTGCTGTTTAATGAGGGTTTTCAGGGACACTTCCTCACAGTTAGAAATTTAACTGTTTGACATGGAAGAATTCACTTCTCATTTAATATAACATGAATCCCAATTCACTTTGAGTCTGATCCAGAACATACTGTTGTGTTAAAATGTGCCTAAAATATCTTCTGAATATACCAATTTTATTAAAGCAGAACACTCATATTAAACTTTGTATAATAAGACAAACTTTCAACAAAATTCCCAGAAATGTGTGTTCCAGTGAAGATCTTGATTAGCATATTTTACCTTCTGTTTTTCAACATGGAATGGAATGATTTATGTCAACATTCTTGTTCTCTTGATATAATTTGTCCAATTTAAAGTTGGGTAGTAAGACACAAGGGGTGCTAGTTTTGGATTAAGTATGCAATCATCTTCCCAGAATGATAAAGAATCAAAGAGGGGAAAAAAAACAAAACTTATCCAAATAAGGAGCGATATCTTTATCCTACAGTTGGCATATGGGAATATATCCTTACAGTGTAGACAGGATTATCTGGGCAAACTGGGTAGGACAATTTTTGTTTTCTGTTGTCATCTATTATGTTACTAAGAGGTCCATATTCAGCCATATTTAGCCAGAATATTCAGTGGTGCAGCGGCCAGTTTATCTGGCTAACTTTAGGACAGATCTCCAGCGCAACCAGAGTTAGCTAGATGAGTTATCTGGCTAACTCTGAATATTGTTGTTAGCCAGAAAACTTATTTACCTAACTCAACACCTCCCAGTTATACCTCTGTCTCACTCACCACTTAGCTGGCTAACTACAGTGGCGTAGTGAGGGGTGGGCGGTCGCCCCGGGCGCTGGGTCTAATGGGGCGCCAAAACGCGTGAGGGATACGCTCTAGGACAGCGATTCTCAACCGGTGAGTCTCGACACACTAGTGTGTCGCCAAGCACCGGCTGGTGTGTCGCGTGCTCCCGGTCTCTCCCGCTGCTCTTCCTTCCCTGCTGCCGTTGCCTCCGGGCTATCAGCACGTTCAAGTCCAGTGGGAATGGCAGCAGTGCTAAAAGAAGCAGTGGCACCTGCGGCTGGCCTTTTATTCTTCCCGTGCCACCCCCCCCCCCCCGTGACCCGGAACAGGAAGTGATACGCGGTGCGCGGGAAGGAGAAAGAGCCGTGCCGCGTGATAAAGTAGCAGCGGCGGCGGCTGCAGCATCGGCCCCCGAGCAATTGAAGCAGCCGGTAATCGAGAAAGGAGACAGCAGCTTGAGCATTGATGGAGGGAGGGGGCGCCGAAGAAGTCTCTTGTCCCGGGCGCCAAATTGTCTAGCTACGCCACTGGCTAACTATTTAGCTGGATAAGTAGTTATCTGGCTAAGTGTCAGCTATTGATCTAGGGCAGATATTCAGTCATTGCCACTTAGCTGGAGAAGTCGAAATATATTCGGCTAAGTGATGCTGAATATGGACCTCTAAGTAAGAGGTTCCCACAACTGTCCTAGGGGACTCCCCAAGCCAATCAGGTTTTTAGGATATCCACAATAAATATGAATGAGATAAAATTTGATTCTACAGAGGCAGTGCATGCAAATTTATCTCATGCATATTCATTGTATATCCTGGAAACCTGAATGGCTGAGGGCCTCCAGGACAGGTTTGGGAACCTGTCCTGGAGATTCCTTCAATAGCCTATCAAAGGAACCTGTCCTGGATAGTCTATCGAAGGAACCTGTTTGGTTCCTTCGATAGACTATCGAAGGAACTATCGAAGGAACCTGTTTGGTTCCTTCGATAGACCTTTTTCTTTAAAAAGAAGAACCCGGCTCCTGCTGGGGAATTAGAGGGTCTGATGAATCCTTTATCCAAATTCTCCTTGATGTACACCAATGGCTTGTGTTTCAGGAAGTGAAAGGGGATGCGTTCTGCCCTTGGGAGGCATGGTTCCGGTAATAGTTCTATGGGGCAATTCAATTCTCAGAGTGGAGGTAGAATGTCAGCATTTATTTTGGAGAACACATCCTTGAATTCCGAGTACGTGGCAGGTAACCTTGGAAGGGTTGTATTGTTTAGAATGATCACGGTTGGAGACACTTGCCATAAACAGTGGTTTTGACATTGAGGTCCCCACTGAGTTACTTGCAGGGATTGCCAATCAAAGTGGGGTGCATGTAACTGGAGCCAGGGAATCCAAGGACCACGGGGTGTGTGGACCATTCAGGATAAGATTTCCTCAAGGAGGCTTCCAACAGTGAGGCAAATGGTCGTGGTATGGTGAGTGATACGACCAGGAAGATGATATCCCTGAATCGAGGCGATACAGAGTGGTACTTCTAGTTGTTGGGTCTGTATCTCAAGAAGCTTGACGATATGCTCCATAATAAAATTTCTACTCGCCCTGTGTCCATGAGGGTAGTGGTAGCAAAAGAACATGTTTCCCCTAGGAGGGAGATAGGGAGCAATAGTTGAGGGCCAGAAACAGTAGCACCCAAGCTCTGGACCCCGCAGGATTCAGGCTTTGGAGTTTCCCGGACGCACAGGACAAGTTTGAAGAAGGTGTCCATAACCGCCGCAATACAAGTAGAGACCTGCCTTTCTGCGTCAGAGACATTCCTCTGGGGTCAAGCGACCATGATTGATTTGCATGGTCTCCTTGAGTGGCTGAGGAGCCAGTAGGACCTTCAATGGAGGACTCGCTGCACATGATGGTCGTGGAGCAGGAGCTCGGAGGACCCTCACCTCCTGATGTCGTTTGTCAGAGATGATAGTCAATTCTACTGACCAGAGAGATCAGTTCTTTCAGAGATCCGGGGATCTCGTGGGTGGCCAGTTCATCCTTAAGGGCCGGAGACAGTCCATCGAGGTAGAGTGCCCTTAATCAGTCTTCCTGCAACCTAGCTCAGTAGCCTAGTGTTCTGAATTCCATTGTATATTTGACAAGCAGATGCGAGCCTTGACGGAGGTGGAGTAGGTGGTGGTGGCCAGCGACGCTTGTCAGCCTGGGTCCTCAAAGGTATATCGAAGACGGAGATAAAGTGAGGAAGCTGGGAAGGATGGCGTTGGAATGCTCCCAAAGTGGGGAAGCCCATGCCAGGCCTTCCCTCAAGACGTGAAAGGATGAATGTGATCTTAGTGGCTCATCAGGAAACAGCGAGGATTGCAGTGAAAACTGCATATAACATTGATTTATGAAGCCTCGACAAAGATGTGGATCCCCATTAAAATGGGGTGGAGCTGGGAGGGCCAACGGTGCCTGTGAGGGCAAGGTGTGAGCAAGACCCCTTGAGTTGGCCATGACAGATTCTTCCAGTTGTGAACGTATCTCATCCATAGAAGAAGCCAACACTTCCAGGATCCGTTGTTGCTCTCGGACATGATTAGCCAGACCAGGAATGGCCTGCAAGGCAGGAGACTCCACTGAGTCCATGGCCTTGGCAACCTGTTGCGCTGGAGGTGGACCCTTGGCCTGGTGCAGGATTGGTACGGCCCTCTGGTCGGACCCAGAGGGCGCCTGCCACCAGGAAGCGGAGCACACAAGGAGACAGAGGCTAACTGGAGCTTCACCAATAACAGTCTGGGGTTTCCGCAGGTTGAGCTCTTGGGTACCCAGATAACCAGGACTTAGGTGGGCCTCTGGTGGTTTCCTGAGAGGTAGTGGAGGGGTGTGCCCACCACGAGTAAGAGTGCACGGCTGATGCAGAGTGGATGGGCTAGACCCGAACTGAAAGCTCCGGAGACCTCAGGGAGGCAACAGTTCAGGAAGCTTCTCCGGGTGAGACAGGCAGTGCCTGTGGGTCTAGCCAAGTGGAAGCCATGGTTGGTTTCCAAGCACGTTCGTCCAATGGTCACAGTAGGCCAGAAGAGAGTGTCTGAGTGAAGCACAAGAGTCAGAGCCAGAGTATCAGTCCAGGAGAGGTCAGCCAAAGCAGGAGTTAATACCAGAATCAGTCCAGGTCTAGTCGAGGCAAGCAGAGGTCGGTTCCAGGCGGCAGGCAATAGAGTGGTCAGGCAGGCAGTAGTCTGTTCCAGGCGGCAGGCAAGAGAGTGGTCAGGCAGGCAGTGGTCTGTTCCAGGCGGCAGGCAAGAGAGTGGTCAGGCAGGCAGTGGTCTGTTCCAGGCGGCAGGCAAGAGAGTGGTCAGGCAGGCAGTGGTTGGATCCAGGCGGCAGGTAAGAGAATGATCAGGCAGGCAGTGATCGGTTCTGGGTGGCAAGCAGAGAATGATCAGGCAGGGAGAGGTCAGTACCAAAGGTCAGTCCAGAAAGGTACTACCTGAGAAGGATACAGGAACACACGGAGCCACTGGGATGGAGGACGCAGGAACACGGAGATGCTGGAACAGGAGACACTGGAACTCAAAAGCAAACTAGTACACCAACGGTGTTGACCCGATTGCCAAGGCGAGGTCATGGGGACAGTGCCTCACCTTAAGTAGTGAGTCTAAGTGATGTCATCGGGAGGCACCCCCACGGGCTTCCGAACTTGGCCGAGGACATGGAGCCCCGACGGTAGCTCCGCCATGAGGCCTGTGTGGAAGATGGTGAGCAGGGAGCCCGAGAACACCGTGAACTGGCTGCGGACACAAGGGAGGGATGCCCGGAGCTGGTCTATGGAAGCGCGAGGTGAGCAGGCCCAGCCGCACTGCCAATGCGACCGGGAAGCATAACAATAGTATTATGAATATTATTGTGACATGATAAATCTTCTTGGAGGACATTTTGCTTTTGGTACGTATAGTGCTGCCACAAAATACCCCAATACCTTTGCTAAGTTTGAATGATAAAACTTGAGTTTGTAATGAGTTCCAAGACAAGACAATTAATATTGTGTGACCTTTAAAACTGTTTGGTAGATGGCCGAGGCCGCTCCGAAATCGGAGCGGCCTCGGAGGGAACGCTCTTTCACCCTCCCCTCACCTTCAACTGCCTTTCTCTACCTAACCCACCCCCCCTACCTTAATCCATGGATTTACGACTCCCGGAGGGAGACGTAAATCCACGCGCGCCAGCGGGCTGCTGGCACGCCGAGACCGGACCCGGGGGCGGTTCCAGAGGGTGCGGCCACGCCCCCGGAACGCCCCGGCCCAAAACCACGCCCCCGGGCCCCGCCCCCGAAATGCCGCACCCCGCCCCCAAAACGCTGCGTCATTTGGCCCCTCCCCCGACACGCCCCCTTCCGAAAACCCCGGGACCTACGCGCATCCCGGGGTTCTGCGCGTGCCGGCGGCCTATGGAAAATAGGCGCGCAAGGCCCTGCTCGCGTAATCCGGGCGGATTTACGCGAGCAGGGCTTTGAAAATCCGCCCGTAAGCGTGTGGAGTACATTTGTGTGCACTACCTGGCATGAAAAAATGTACACCCAATTTTATGACATGCGCGTGCAGCCGTGCGCATGTCATAAAATCTGGGGTCGGCATGTGCAAGGGGGGTGCACACTTGTGCACCTTGTGCGCGCGGAGCCCTTAAGGGAGCCCCGATGGCTTTCCTTATTCCCTCTGCTCCCCCCCCCCCCCCTTCCCTCCCTTCCCCTATCTAACCCACTCCCCAGCCCTACTTAAATCTCCCCCCTACATTTATTTCATTATTTATGCCTGCCTCTGGCAGGCATAACTTGTGCACACCGGCTGGCTGCCGGCGCACCATCTCCCGGCACAGCCGTTGTTCCGGAGGCCTCGGTCCCGCCCCTGGACTGTTCCCGGATGGCGCTCCGCCCATGCCCCCACCCCTTCCCGCCCCTTTTTCAAAGCCCCAAGACATACGTGCATCCCGGGGCTTGCGCGCATCGCCGAGCCTATGCAAAATAGGCTCGGCGCGACCAGGAGCAGGTTTTCGGGGTTATGCACATAAATTATGCACATAACCCTTTGAAAATCTGCCTCTAAGGCTGCCATATGGCTCCAGATTTTCAGGACAGGTTGATCCAGTCCTGCTTTTACTCCCTTGCTTTTCTTAGGGAATGCTTTTCTTTACTCCCTTGCTTTTCTTAGGGAATGCAATAGGGAAATCAGAATAAATCCCAGCATGCAATGAGGTAAAACCAGGATTGAATCAACCTGTCGTGAAAATCTGGAGCCAGTTGTCAGTCCTAATTGACAACTGGCTCCAGAATTGCTTTACCTATACCTAATATACAGTGTATCTGAAAAAGGTTCCCTAAAGTATTACGGAAACACTTGGCTTCTCTTCATTTCACAAACATCTTTATTTCCTTCCTTGTAGAAGCTAGTTTCAATTTCCTTTAAATGTTTTACTTCTGTGAAATCACTTTTAATTTCATTTATCTAAAATCTAAGTAGGGTTTTTGAAGATGGCAGCATTTTTTTTTTGTTTTCACTAATCTACCACTTCCTAAATAAAAGCCTTAAACTTTTCTAGTCAGAAACAGATCTTAATTTCAGATACCCTGCCTTGCTTTCACATCTGAAGATGAGGCCCATGAAGTCTCAAATGTTGCTGGCCTACAACACGCTCTGAAACATTGCAAAACTGTTAGCTGGTACATCCCTACGAGGTTGGAAACTGTTTAGCTATTTCTAATGAAAATAGGTTTCTCTTGCTATGGAGAGGTATTGCCTCATAAGTAGACACTATGACGCGTAATTCTAGACCACACAAGATATTGCTATATTTATTATGCTTTTCTTTGCCAGTTTACCTCAGACACAATCCTTAATTACTGCATTGTATTGTTTTTCTTAGACCCCGGACTTCACACTGGCAAATTCAGGTTTTAGCAAAGGTAGGACAATATCTAGTTGACTGTACAAAACAGCATTATTTTATCACTGAGCATTTCTGATTCTAATCTGAAATCATTGTAGTGAAAATCCAGTATTTTTTTCATGCTATCAGTGTCCCAAGATGATTAAACTTCATTGTGTAAATATTTTCCAGTGCTGTAAATGGTACTAATCTCATATGGCTTTTCTTATTTAACAGCTGAGGTATTATTTGCTTAATTTTCTGGACAGCACATTTCCCCCTGACTCCAAGCTTCCAGCCTAGGTATTATCCAGACAAGGCATGGCTCATCACATGTCAGAATGGGCCATAGTGGAAGGCAGATAAAAACTTATCTGGAATATCTTGCAGAATCCTGGAGACAGCACCTGCAAAAGGGCACAAACCAGCTGGAGTCGGTGCAGAGGGAGGCTACTAAAAAGGCCATTGGTCTTTGTTCTAGAGCAAATTAATGGACATGCATACCCTAGAGGAAAGGCGGGATATGAGAAATATGATGGAGGCATTTAAATACCTTTATGCACAAGAACATACTTCATTCAATGGAAAGGAGGCTCATGGGATGAAGGTGAAATGGAGTAAACTCAGGCGTAATCTTAGGAAGTATTTCTTTACAGAGAGGGTGGTGAATGCATAGAACACCCTCTCAATGGAGGTGGTGGAGACAAAAACGGTATCACAAGAACGCATGGGATAAGCAAAAAGGATTTCTGAGGGTGTGATAGGATTGCAAAGCTGAATACTTGAGGCAGATGGACAGACTAGATAGGCTGAATGGTCTCCTTTTTGCCCTCATGTTTCTATGTTCCAGGACTGAGGTTATCTTTTATTGCTGAGTATCGGTTCTGTATTTACTCTCACCAAGTTCCCCAGTTTTCTGATCAAGGTCCACAGCTCCCGATTCAGAAACACGTGTGCTTTACATCAGTGAGCGGAAGTACATTTTGAGCAGAGCATGAATCTTTCCTTGGATATGCTCAGTACTTTCCTTTAGTCATTCTGAACACATGAGTGGATTACGCGTGGTTGTAAGTTTTAAAAAGAAAACATGGCTATCAGTAGAATAAATTGTCTCAGAATAGTTTGATAATTTATGAAAAATGGTTGGTAAAAAGTAGTCATGTCTGGCAAATTTTTCCTAAAATGGATCTTTAATTTTCTTTTTCATATTTTTAAGAAGGAAAATACACTATGGTGGTCATTTTATAACAGTGCACATAGTGCTAATCTCTGTGAGTATTTTGTATGCACAGACATCAACCTGAGTTTTGAAAGCGGGCTTGTACACTTATGCACAGATCATTACACCTGCTCCTTACTGCCTTATTTTATATCTCAACAGACGTTGACTGACTTTTAGGTTTTAATTTTTATTATAATTGTCTTTGTTTTACTTTTGTTTTGTTATAATTGTTCTTATTGCTATGTATGTTCTATTGTTCATCTCCCAGGCCTTATTTGTGCTGGGCGATTCATATATTTAATAAATGTAACTGTAAATGACAAGAAATAAAAGATTGCAAACCGGAAAATATTTTCACAGGAAAAGAGACTTTTTTTTTAGAAGAAAAATGACAATTGTGGAATTATTAGAGTCTAGAAACACCAAAATCTGAGTCTCTAAAAATGGCAGTAAGGTAGAGAGTTGTGTTTAGTAGACCAGAAGGAAAGACTGAAAAGGACATAGTTCTAAAGAAGAGATTTCTTTCCAGTAGATGGGGTAATGCTCTTTTAAACTGAAAAGATGAGGAAATTGGTAAAGGAAGGGAAAGTAATGATGAGGCAATATCAGCTCTGATGGACATAGAGTAGTAGAAAAGGAGGTTCCAGTGTTGCCACATCTGTTGTATATTTTCTGAATGAAAAAAAATCAAATGGTACACGCATGTATTTCACGATGGTTTGGAATGTACAGCTTGGTGAAGACGATGAGTAGAAGAGGAAATTCCGCGACTGAAGTTGTATTCCACTGAGATTTTCAGACAGGTGAAATATAAATTGGATTAAATAAATATATTGTAGATGGCTTCATGTGCTTTAAGCCCATCCAATTTAGTATAGAATACAGGGGTGAAATTTGACACCTATCTTGATATGGATCATATCTCCTAAGTAGTCCAATCAACTTTCAGGAAGTTGAGGTTGGTCAGGCAATCACACCCATTTTGGACTTAAAATCTGTTACTTATACTTTGGTCACATCATATCTGGACTATTGTAATGGCCTATGCAAGGGCCTCCCAGTGAGACTCACATATAGGCTGAAAATAGTCCGGAATGTGGCAAATGAGTAGTGTCAGGCTGTTCAAGATGGGCCTCTATTTCATTTATTTTATGCTCATTACATTGGCTTCCAGTGAAGGCTTGGTATCAATGCAAGATATTTATTTTGATGTTATACAGCTTAAGAGGTAATAGTCTAGATCAGTGGCTCCCAAAGGCTCCGAAACCTGTCCTGAAGGACCCTCAGCCAATCAGGTTTTTAGGATATTCACAGTAAATATGTATGAGATAAATCTACATGCACATAAGACGCAAATTGTATCTCCTGCATATTCATTGTGGATATCTACATGCACATAGCATACACATTTTCTCTCTTGCATATTCATTGTGGATATCCTGAAAATCTGACTGGTTGGGGGGTCCTCCAGGACAGGTTATGGAATCACTGGTCTAGAATATCTTAATGAATACATCTGGTACTAGCTACAATGACAAAAGTCAGGGTGCACTTCTTTCTGCCTCATCCATTAAAGAGATGGGACACACTTCTTTCAGGGAAGAACGTTTTCAACAGTTGGCTCTTTATTATGGAATAGATTACCTCTTGACATTAGGATACAGTAGAATTATTCTACTTCTTGGAAAAAAAGTAAAAATGTGGTTGTTTGCTCAATATTGAAAATTATAATTCTGTTTTATTAGACAAACTACTTTCTGTTGTTAGTAGAACTAGGGGTCACGATTTGAAACTCCAGGGAGGAAGACTTAGAACCAATGTCAGGAAATATTACTTCACGGAGAGGGTGGTGGATGCCTGGAATGCCGTTCCAGAGGAAGTGGTGAAGACTAAAACTGAAGGATTTCAAAGGGGCGTGGGATAAACACTGTGGATCCCTAAAGGCTAGAGGATGGGAATAAATAAAAAAGCTAAACCGGCATGGAGCAACAGTTACTACCCTTAAGAGAAACATGGGGGTAATCTGCACGGAGCAACAGTTACTACCCTTAAGAGAAACATGGGGGTAACCTGCACGGAGCAACAGTTACTACCCTTAAGAGAAACATGGGGGTAACCTGCACGGAGCGGCAGTTACTGCCCTTAAGAGAAACATGGGGGTAACCTGCACGGAGCAACAGTTACTACCCTTAAGAGAAACACGGGGGTAACCTGCACGGAGCGGCAGTTACTACCCTTAAGAGAAACATGGGGGTAACCTGCACGGAGCGGCAGTTACTGCCCTTAAGAGAAACATGGGGGTAACCTGCACGGAGCGGCAGTTACTGCCCTTAAGAGAAACATGGGGGTAACCTGCACGGAGCGGCAGTTACTGCCCTTAAGAGAAACATGGGGTAACCTGCACGGAGCAACAGTTACTACCCTTAAGAGAAACATGGGGGTAACCTGCACGGAGCAACAGTTGCTACCCTTAAGAGAAACATGGGGGTAACCTGCACGGAGCAGCAGTTGCTGCCCTTAAGAGAAACATGGGGGTAACCTGCATGGAGCGGCAGTTGCTGCCCTTAAGAGAAACATGGGGGTAACCTGCACGGAGCGGCAGTTGCTGCCCTTAAGAGAAACATGGGGGTAACCTGCACGGAGCAACAGTTACTACCCTTAAGAGAAACATGGGGGTAACCTGCACGGAGCGGCAGTTACTACCCTTAAGAGAAACATGGGGTAACCTGCACGGAGCGGCAGTTGCTACCCTTAAGAGAAACATGGGGGTAACCTGCACGGAGCGGCAGTTACTACCCTTAAGAGAAACATGGGGGTAACCTGCACGGAGCAACAGTTACTACCCTTAAGAGAAACATGGGGGTAACCTGCACGGAGCAGCAGTTACTGCCATGGGAAGCTTGCAGGGCAGACTAGATGGACTATTTTGGTCTTTTTCTGCCATCATTAACTATGTATGTATTCTGCCAATTGTTATGTGATTTTGTGCAGATAATTAATGCAGGGAATAGGTGTTTATTTATTTATTTATTTAAGCATTTCATATACCGTCATTCCAGAGGAAGATCACAACGGTTTACAAATTCGACATTCATATTATAGGTCCACCAGACATTTAAAACATATTAACACTAGGGTTTAAATAGTACATTGTGCTACATAATTTCCATTTCAAAAGTCTTTATACCTTAGTCAAAGAGCTGTTTCACTCATTCCTTGTCGTTCACTCTTCTAACATTTACCATGGTCATTTATGCTGATGTCTGTTATTGCTGTAAGCTGATGTATTTTATATTTAGGGACTTTCAGTTTCAGTTTTCATTTTATTTTCTTAGGGGCGGATTTTAAAAGGCCTGCGCGCGTAAATCCTTCCGGATTTACGCGCGCAGGGCCCTCGCGCGCCTATTTTGCATAGCTCGCCGGCGCACATAAAGCCCCGGGACGCACGTAAGTCCCGGGGCTTTCGAAAAGGGGAGGGAGGGGGCGTGTCCGGGGGCGTTCCCGAAACGCCGCGGCATTTCGGGGGCGGGGGCGTGGCGCCGGCCCGGGGGCGTAGACGAGGCCTCCGGACCAGCCCCCGGGACCGGAGGACAGAGCGGGGCTGCCTGCTGACAAAGGTAGGAGGGGGTTAGATAGGGCCGGGGGGGGTGGGTTAGGTAGGGGGGGGAGGGGAAGGTGGGGGGAGGGCGAAGAAAAGTTCCCTCCGAGGCCGCTCCGAAATCGGAGCGGCCTCGGAGGGAACAGGCAGGCCGCGCAGGGCTCGGCACGCGCAGGTTGCACAAATGTGCACCCCCTTGCGCGCGCCGACCCCGGATTTTATAAGATACGCGCGGCTACGCGCGTATCTTATAAAATCCAGCATACTTTTGTTCGCGCCTGCTGCGCGAACAAAAGTATGCACTCGCGCAAGTATTTAAAATCTGCCCCTTGGGTTATAACAAAAAACTCAGTGAAAAAATGACTTCACTGATTTTTCTCATTTGTTATAAAAAGTCATTTTCCATTGAATGTTTTTCTGTTATGACAGTGAAATTCTCAGGAAAAAAACCAACCTGAAAACAAAGGTCCTTACTTATATAGCATTTTCATGTTTTTTGTGGGGTATTTTTTTGTGGTTTTTGCTATTGATATATGAATTATAATTATATTTAATTTGGTTTGTATTATTTTACTTTGTTCATTACTATGGGTATTACCCAGGTGCCAGAAAGGGAGTTAATAAGATTTTTTAAATAAATAAAATCAATATTGTCTCCTTCCTGCACCACCGGTGATTATTTCAATGTTTTGTAAATTCCAATATGAGGGGTCAGGTATTACTTCTCTGGTTTACATGTAATGTGAAATATTTTGATGTTTCATGGAATAAAAGGCAAAGCATGTGCAGTGACTGACAAATAAACGTATTAAGATTGAAGATAGAGGCAATGCTGTTTCACAGAAGATAAATACTTAAAGGAAATCAAAACTAGTTTCTACCAGAAATGAAAGGAAACAAACCCGAATGAATAACATGAATGAAGGCTGTCACGCAACACAGCTGGTCTTTGGTACAGTTAGTATTTCTGTTCTGTAAATGTATAGATATTATTATACAACATGTGGGCTGTAGGTCATCTGTTCCAGTAATCATTCTGTTTCCTTTGCAACATTTAAAGAGTGTTTGATCTTTGGCTTTCTCGTTAGATTTAGCCAATACTAATTTAGCAAGACCATAACTAGGAACATCTATCTTTAACTTAAGCTTTAGAGACCAGGAGACCAATATTCAGTGCCATTTAGCTGGATAGGTTCTCACTTATACAGCTAAGTGGTGCATTTTAAATATTCAGCTAAGATCAATGGCCACCATTAAGACTGATAAATACTAAGAGCTCAATTTAAAAAAAAAACTTAGCTGGATAAGTCAGACTTATCCAGCTAAGTGGTATCACTATATATATCTGGCTACAGTTAGCGGGCACTACTTAGCTGGATAATTAACTTATGCAGCCACGTTTTTAACCAGATAACTCAAGGGTGGGAAATGGGAGGATTAAGGAGGAGATGTGTTAGCCAGATAACTTATCTGGCTAACTTTGAATAACTTATCTGGCTAAGTCTGGTCAAGCTGTAGGGCTGTCCTAAAGTTAGCAGGATAAATTTATCCTGTTATCTTTAAGATAACCAAGTATATTCAATAATGCTGCCGCACTGCTGAATATCCCTACTAAGGGCTAGATTCATCAAAATATTGCATGTGATATGAAGAGGGGTGTGTTTTATGGTAATAGCCTATTTATTGCAATGTGTGTTATCTTAGCATAGATATTACCACAAAATGCATTAATTTTTCCTACTTTGCAATAATACCATAATTATTGCATTTCCGACCTGCAGCCATGAGAGAGAGAGAGAGAGAGAGTATCTATAAGGTCCTTGTAGTATTTAGCTATTTATGCTACTATAGGAGGCCCACCTAATAACTTGAGGTGAGGTTTAGGTAGTAGTGTAGGGGTTAGGGGCCACTTTGACATACAGAATGAGATGTGTGAACAAAACAGTACACTCTTGTGAAGATTTGATGGCTTTTGGAGTGTGGAAACTCACACAACGATGTGATTTGTACAATGTTCTCTAAACATAGCTTGATGTTAACCAGGTAGAGTGCCCATCAATAAAATTCCTGAGTTTCTACCCCCCGTGAATAGCTGATCAGAAAGCCATCTATTTGTAGTGACTGATTGGGAACCCCTGGGAGTATTACTTCATTGTACTTGGGAGCTTTCACATTTTGGACAACCCTCCGCAAGGTCCCTTGTCCATCTCCGGCGTTTTCTCCTGACAGAATACCCATATATGATGATTGACTCAGACGTTAGGCATCCTTGACACTGATATCAGTTTTTCCGGACCTCTGTCCCTCCCGACGCAGCCCATGTGGCAAAACATGGTCCCTGTCAGGGGACCGAAACCTCTCTCCAAGGACTTGTAAATAAAAGGTGGAATCGCTTGATTCAAGATTTCACTATTCTTTGATTAATTCCACACAAGGATCCATAAATTCTCAGCTCTATACCATTTCCATCCATGGTTATTCACCGCTAGTGTATACCGCTCATCTCCACTTCCTCTCTGATGAATATTACAATGTCATTAGACTACAAAGAAATCTTGTGCACCCGCCCATTAAACACAAAGCCCTTTATCAGTGTCTGCGTGAATAGACTGCATCAGCACTTCGATAGTTAGATCAAACAACAGTTGAGACAGGTGACATCCCTTTCTCATTCCCTGTTTAATTGGAAAAAGGCGGGAAAGGCACCATTTGTGAGAACCCTGGCCTGGAATATAAAACCTTAATCCAACAGATAAACTCCTGATTGAAGTCATAAGCTCGCAAAGCAGCAAAGAGAAACCTCCAGCTTAACCTGTCAAAGGCCTTTTCTGCATCCAAAGAATCAAGCAATCCCGGGATCTTATGTCTGCCTATCTAGTGTTAGTGAAGGAAAGCCACCCTTTCACACATCCCATTTGATCCTCCTTTACCAAGTTTAGTAGAATGTTCTCCACTCATTGCATTATTTTAGAGAGAAGTTTTTTTTATCACCATTTAGGAGGGAAATGGGTCTATACGACCCTGGGTCTAACTCATCCCTGCCCTTTTTATGTTTCAGAACTTTTGTGGCCTTGGTCATTCTATGACAGGCAGTCAGGTGCCTCTTCAAATATGCAAATGAATCTGCCGTAGGCAGTTCCAGCTCTATAAACATTTTTTTTATAAAATCTACCTGAAACCTATCAGGTCTCGGACTCTCAGCCATAGGTAGTACTTTGATTAGCAACTCCGATGCCTGATAGCCTCCCTCAACTTTTTATTTTGTTCCTCTGTTACCTTAAAGGGAAATTCTAATACCTGCATCCATATGCGTGCAGTTCCTGGTGCGCGCACATGGGCACGCTGATTTTATAACATGCAATGCACATGGCAACGAGGGCATGTTATAAAATCTGCTACCCACGGACACGTGTGCCTGATTTTCTATTGGTGCGCGCGTATGAGGGGGAATTTTATAAGATGCGTGTGGCGACGCGATAAGCCCTTTCCCTAGTTCCCTTCCATTCTGCTCCAATAAAGGAGAGGACTGAGAGGGAACTTTCTAAACCCTCTAGCTAATCTGCCTCCCTTTTCCCCTATCTGCCCCAAACCCTAAAACCCCACTAATATTTTTTTGTTTTTGTTTTAATACTTACCTGCTCTCTGGAGCAGTACAGGTTGCGCGGGCCAACCAGCTACCGGCGCTTCCACTTGTAGCACATTCAATTCCCTTCTTCGGGCAAGCAGCTGTTTCCAAATCCTGCAAGAGCAATTGCTTTTATGTGTAGCTTCTAACCTTCAAAGCTCTTTCACTAAAGAAGCCTCTCTCGCCAATATGACCTTTTTTAGGTAACTTGTATACCTTATAATTTTGCCTCTCAACACTATTTTCAAGGTATCCCACAGCATTACAGGTTTATATTTCCCTGCTGCATGGATTTCCTTAAATTCAGCAATTTCCTATATTATCATCCTTGAAACTCTTCCGTTTTCAAAACTGAAAGATTAAACCGCTAGGAATGCTTTTCTCCCAGGGACTGTGACAAGCCAATGCCCATTTCAATAGGATGATGATGATGATGATCAGAAATACTACTGCCCAACACTTCTGTTGAAAGGACCGAGCTGGGATTCAATGCCAAGAAGTGTAGAGTCATGTATCTGGGGTGAGGTAATCCAAAAGAGCTGTACGTGAAGGGCTGTTGTGCACGGAGCAGGAAAGGGACCTTGGGGTGATAGTGTCTAGCGATCCGAAGACAGCAAAGCGATGTTGCAAGGCAATAGCTAAAGCCAGAAGAATGCCAGGCTGCATAGAAAAAGGAGGTGATAATTAACTTCTGCAGGTCATTGGTGAGGCCTCACCTGGAGTATTGTGTTCAGTTCTGAAGACCACATCGCAAAAGGGATGAGACAGGATGGAGGCGGTCCAGAAAAGGGCGACAAAAATGGTAGGGGTTCTCCATCAATTGACTTATGAGGAGAGATTGAAGGACTTCAGTATGTGTACCCTGGAGGAGAGGTGGTGCAGGGGGGATATGATGCAGACCTTCAGAAACATGAAAGGATTTAATGATTGCACACTCGTCAAGCCTTTTCCATTGGAAACAAATCAGTAGAACTAGGGGTCATATAATGAAACTCCAGGGAGGAGGACTCAGAACCAATGTCAGGAAATATTTCTTCATGGAGAGGGTGGTAGATGCCTGGAATGCCACCTTGGATTTACAACTGTTACATCTTGAACTGTGGTGGATTTATACATTGCAAACTGTGATCCCCCATGGACTCAGTGCTGAGCTGGATTTAAGAATTTTCCTAGGGTGAATATTTCTGGGTCTAATTTCATTTTTTCATGTTTTCTTTTTATATTATAGCGGCATCCCTGATGATGTTACATATGCTGATGTTGGTGTCTCTTTTTGCATCTCCATTGAGAGAGAGAGAAATTCTAAAATGCTCAATTGGATGCTTTGAATACGGCATCCCCAATGACATCATCAATACTGATGCAACTTGACGTTTAAAAGATGTTGGAGTCTCCTTCAGCTTTTCCATCGTTGAAACATTTTGAGACGATTAGTCAGGTACTCTGAATGGTTGATTTTTCAAGATATGTGCAAAACTTGGCTTTAATTTTTCTAAGTGTGATTTAATGTGTTGTTGTTTTGGTTATATTTCAGGCAACAGTCTTAACTGGTTCTTTAAATTTGTCATTTTGCCCCTGATGAAACACTTTTGTGAAACATTGGCCATGTTGAGTTTCCTCTAAGATACTTTATATGGCTGTTGTTCGATGTTATATACATGTTGCACTTTAAGCCATCCTGGTCATAAAGCACCCCCCCCCCCCCCCCCATCACCATTAAGTTGTTCCTCTCTATCTTTGTGATATAATTTGTACCCTGGTGTGATTTCTGCCTAGTGCTCTGAATGTCAAAATGAAGAAATTGAATGAAGCGCAGGTAAACGGTAGTAGTAACTATGACTCCCTTAAGGTAGTACACTGTCCCACTGATTATTATTCTCCGGACATTTATTAATTTATTTAAATGCTTTTTTATACCGGTATTTGTGGGTACATGATATCGGTTTACAGAGAACTTACTGAAATACATAGAACAGGGAGGGGGAAACTGGGGAGCAACAGGGAGGCCAATGAAGGGGAGAATGCATATGAGAACCATATATAGGTAGCAGGAGGAAAGATAGTACAAGATAAACTTTAAAAATGCATAGAGTTATGCACAATATACAGGGTAAGGGGTACATAACTGGAAATAAAAGGGTGGGGGAGAGTACTGAATAACAAGGGGTGAATTCTAAGTAAGAGGTGTACTGAACAGTACACAGGGAATAAAAGGGCAGGAGGATGAGAGCAGGGAGGGGGAGCAAACAGGGAGGGGGGAAAGGAGGGGGAGGGATAGCAGTGGGACGAGCAATATAACAGAAGAGGAGGGGGGAGGACTTACACGCGTCTCGGGGGTTTACACACATGGCTGGGCCTTTGAAAACATATATATGCAAATAAATAAATGGTATGTTATTTATTTGTATATATATGTTTTTATTATTTTTTATTTAAATTTTGTATTCTGATGTCAGTACATTCTAAATGTTTTTATGTGTTACTTTTATCTGTTCATATTTATAATAGCCCCTGAAGCAGCTCACACATGAGTGAAACCCAGCCTGAGTCGGGCAGCTTGTAAAGATTTGTGATAATAAAGAATCCCTGGTGTTTTTACCGATCTTTTACTCTTTGGACGCAGGTCATAAAATGCACATAAATGATTCCGAGAACATGCGCATGCATGAAAAAACATATAAGTGGTAGCTTTCAAATTGATGCACATGTGCAAATGTGCACGCATTTGCCAGCACGCACACATGGATGCGCCACTTTTATAATATGCACACATTTATGCAGGCATATTATAAAATCAGCTACCCGTGGGTACATGTGCGTACGATTTTATATCAACGCGTACATGTATGCGTGAATGCCATCTCGAGTGCGTAAGGGGGGATTTTAGTAAATGCAGAGGTGTCTTACGTAGCAGCCCCTCTAAGATGGGGGAAAGTGCTGCGCTCGCTCGTTTTAGGGGTGGACGTGGCTGGCAGTGCGGTGGCAACGGAGCCAGCTCCCCACAGTGCCAAGAAAGCAGGAGGCCCTGCCGAACAAGAGAGGAGGGGGCTCAGAGCTGCCTGGGAGGTAAGGGTGGCCGGTTGCAGCGTCCTGCAGCCGGCCTCCACAGCATCACTAACCCCAGGACTAACACGCGTCTCGGGGGTTTACGCACGTGGCTGGGCCTTTGAAAATTATCCCAGCGCGCGTAAGGCCCAGTCACGTGCATAAACCCTAGGGTTTTACAGGCGTAGGTGATTTAAAATCCGTCCCTGTATGTGCGTATCTTTCTTACATAATAACAACAACTGAATGTACTTTGCACCCCCACCACTGACCTCTCCTTTTTCCTCCAGTAAAATGTACATTAGAATCCTGATTTGGCACCAATTACCAGAAATAGACGTAAGGAGTTTTTAGCCCTACGTCAGCAGATTGTCTCTTTAGGATTTGTATTTTTATTACGTTTTCCATGTAGATGCGAGTTAAAGAAAGGAGACCAAGTATATACATTTCATCAAGTTGATCAGTTACAACAATTTGTGGAAGCACAGCAATCTAATATAGGCACAATGGAGGCGCCAATAGCAGAATCATCCCCTACAAGGTTATACAGATAAATGAGTAGCTATGATGGGTAAAGGAATAGAATACAGTTGATTTGTGAAGATAGAAGTGTTTAACAATATTATATCTCCGTAATTCCTTAGTTCCTTAAATTCAGCCTCCATTTTCTCCTTAAAGTCTATTGCAATTAGGAGTAATTATTTCTTTAGTCCAGAAGTATTTTTGGAATCTGTATATATGGTAACAAATTGAAGCTATCTTTTAGATAATTCTTGTTAACTATAGTTGTATTTTACTATTATTGGGGGTTTTTTTTTTTCCTTTTCTGTATATACAGGATACAGACATTTTTAACAATGTTTTGTTTTCATATTTCTTTGTTAAATTTAATTGAAAATGATAAAGAATTAAAAAAAAAATGTACATTAGAAACCAAAGATATGCATGTACTCCTGATGTTTATAAACTAGCATGTACTAGGGTTACACATGAACCTCCTTTGAAAATTCACTCCTATGCACAACAGTTTATTTGGACTAAGTAAGTATAAATGTCTATAGGGCAGGGTTTAGGAGAGGTTTGCACTTACCTGCTTGCTTTTGAATTTTCAAATGTATATGCATAGTAATGTTCAACAGATTTCTGCATATATTGTAGGGGTGTGTAGGTAATATACTTTGTATACAATAAACTAAGCATAGATTATATTGAAGGATCTCAGAATAAAAAACTCCTACTGTTTGTCTTTGTTAATAGGTTTTATTACATCTATTACAGAAAATATATTACAATAAACCCAATGGCTGTCAGGTATTAAAAATGTCATATTCAGCCATTATCTCACAGAAGAAAAATATACTTTCAAGTGCTTACAAATGTAATAAGGCCCTTGCATATCAAATTAACTCAAACTTGAACTTTTCCAAAGTAAAATAGAGTAACTATCCCAGCTTTAATGAGATACAAGAGCCCAAACCTAATAAATGCAGACAGTTCCAGGAACGCTTCATTCTGCTGCCATCTCCTTCAGAGCCAGCTGTATGAGTTTACCATCAGTCTGAGTAATTATTTTGAGAAAAACAGAGGCAGTCTGCACAATAAGGCTGAAAAGCAAGGATCTAGGTCCTGTGATATCTGTTGCTGTCCATTGGTGTTGGTTATTTTGTTCTTACCTTTTTAAAGGCCTCTATTTTCATTTTTCAGCTTAATGCAAATTAATAGGCTACAAGATGAGCAGTGTGATTGGCCCAGTGTATATATATTTTTTCCAAAACTGCTGGTTCATTTTGTAGGTAAACAGACAGGTAACAAACACATGGCTGCTAGAGACATCTAAATGATAAGTATACCATCTCTGATTGAGTCTTTCCCAAACAAAGCAAGCTAAGATTGATAGTGCAGGCTAAAAGAGAATTTGAAATGAAATTGGCAGTGTTGCGATTCGGCCCGAGGCTAGGCCACGGGCAACCTCTTACCTTCACAGCAGGAGCTGCCAGGATTTGGCCTGGCGGCCCTGAGGCTGCCGAAGTTGCTTCACACAGCAGGAGGCCGCCGCCCACACCCTCTTCATCGCAGCTGGGAACCGCGGACTTCGGCCTGCTGTCCCGTGGCATGGAGCCACCGCCCACGCCTCTTCCAGCAGGCCTGGATGCCTGCTCCTCAGCGGCATGGACACCGCCATCGCTCCGCCCCTGCCATCTTCCTGCAGCAGGATGCCGCCTCCCATGTTGGGGCCTGCATGTGTCCCTTCTCCTGCTCCAGCGTCTCAGCGGCAGAATGGCCGCTGTCCAGGGTCCTGCACCTCTTCCCTTTCTCTTCCTTAGGCATGGGGCTGTGCCTCTGCATGCTTTAAAGGGCCAGTAGGGAGTGCTCCCTCTGGCTCCACCAGGATGACATCATTTCTTGGAACTCCCTCTCCTGCCTATAAAAAGGTCTTGCCTTCATTCCAACTTCACCTTTGCAAGGAGCTGGTCTTCTCTAGGACTTCTCTGCATTCTTCGGTCCAGCTTGGCTTCTTCATGTTCTTCATGGGATCCCTCGTCATTGTCTCTTCTTGGTCTCTCCTGATGACTCATCTGTCCTGCTGTCTCATTTGTCCCAGTCCTGATGTCCCATGGTCCAGTATTCATGTCCTGATGTCCATCCTGTCCAGATGTCTTCCACGGCTTCGCTGTGATCCATCCCAGCGTGCTTTGTGACCAACCCAGCTAGGTTGAGTAGGGCGCGCTGTGGCCCAGTGGTCCACGACCACCCCCGCTGGGGTGTGTAGGCCACTGGTGGGCCTTATCCATCTGTCAGAGCCCAGGATCTTCTTTGTCTCATCCTGTCACCTCCAGGGACCGGAGTCATCAAGATGTCTTGCTGCTCGTCCTGGCTGCCCTTCGCTGAGTGTCCAGGGAGTCCGTCATGATGTCTTGGATCTTCGCCTTGGAGGCCATCTTGTATATAGCCCTACGATGTCTTGGACTCCAGCTACGCCTAGCCTCCGATAGACTGTGCTCCAGTGGATAGTTCGAGGGCTGTTCTGGCCACTGCAGCCTCCTTTCCGGCTGAGGGTGCTAGAGTCATATCCGGATTCCATTCCATCCTGAGTTTTATCATGATTTTAGTTTGTCTCTTCCTCATTTCATCTGAGTCCGTCTGATCATTGTCTGAGTCTGTCTTCATCCTCGTCTGAGTCCTTAACTTCATCAGTCTTCATGATCAAGTCCAGTGTCTTCTTCTGCCCTTGCCTCATGTTCGGCCTGCCACCTCTGCCGTTACCCAGCAGCAGGTCCAAAATGGCTTGGAGTGGTCTGAAGACTGCTCAGAGACCAACCTTGCATGGTTGGCCTCACCGAGGCTGTGCAGGTCAGCAGGGGCTTGGTCTTCTCTACTCCCAGATGAGGGTCCGTCTCACCACAAGGGCACAGACCACTCATTCTGCAATGGGGAGTGTCCCCTAGCACTCCCTCCCATCGCATTGCAACAGATTTCGAAGGCTTAAGGGTCACTTCACCTCCCGGAATCAGGATTGCTCCCTAGCGCTCCTGCAACATTTTTTTTCATTTTTTCATTTATTAAAATTTATTGATCGCCTACCACAGAGAAACCTAGGCGATTTACAGCATTAACATACAAAATTAAAACATAAAAATAATAAATACAATACCACACAAATTACATATATTTCACATAGACAAAAATAACCAGTCTCATATAGACAAAGTAAATAATCAATCACCCACAATATGTAACAGGCTTCTCACATCTATAGAGGTATTTATTCTGCTAGCAGCAATCTAGAATATGTTGTATGCACGATGGATAAGGTGCTTTTTCAATAACTGTCTGAACTTTTTTGCATCATCCAAAGACCTGAGCTCAAATGGAATAAGATTCCATTGTGTTGGTGCAGCAATGGAAAAAGAGGTCTCACGAGTACTATATCAGTGAGCGTGTTGAACAGAAGGAACTTCTAGTAAATTCAATTGAGAGGAACGTAGACATCTTAATGGTTTATAAATGTGTAGAAGAGCATTTAGCCAGTAAGAGAGATCTGAAGTTAACAACTTAAAAACAATCATAACTGTTTTATAAGTGATGCGTTCAGTTATTGGTAGCCAATTCAGATTATACAGGACTGGAGAAATATGCTCACAACGCTTCGAATGGGATACTAGACGTGCAGCCGAGTTAAGCAGTAATTGTAGCGAATGTAAAGTCGTTTTAGGAAGACCGATAAACAAACTGTTACAATAATCTAAGTGAGGAAAAATGATCGCACGAGTTACAATCAGAAAATCTCGATCAAATAGCAAATGCCTTAACCCTGCAATAAGACGAAGTTTGAAAAATCCACTTTTAATAAGGGATCTAATGTGAGGACGAAAGGACAAAGTGGGATCAAGTAAAACTCCTAAGCTCCTAATGGATTGTGAAGGTCATGTGCAATGTCCTATTGTGGATTGCGAACTGGTTAAAAAATAGAAAACGGAGAGTAGGACCAAAGGGCCAATTTTCTCAGTGGAGGAAGGTAAACAGTCGAATACCTCAAGGATCAGTACTGGGATCAGTCCTTTTTAATATGTTTATAAGTAATCTGGAAAGAGGAGCAACAAGTGAGGTGATCAAATTTACAGACAAGACAAAATTATTCCCAGTTGTTAAATCACAAGCAGATTGTGAAAAATTTCAGGAGGACTTTGCCAGACTGGACATTCAAATGGCAGATGAAATTTAATGTAGACCAGCGCAGAGTGAAGCACATGAGAGAAAAATAATTCCAGGTACATGATGCAATTGCTTATATGCATTTTTTGCCTACGTTTTAATGCCAGCTGTTACAAAATTATTTCCTTAATGTTTTCTCTCTAAAACTTGTACACTTTTTGGGACCCACAACGGTGTGGCCTTCTGGAAGTTCCAGCCCTGAATGATTGTGCATGCTTGCGAGCACCCTGCCTTTCAAAAAATTGCTGATGATATGGTTATTTTTATTTACTTATTAATCGCCTTCCAATGTTTACAATTAAAATTTCCAAAGCGATGTACTTAAATTAAAAACAATAAAACAAAATAGGTATAAAACACAGCAAGATATTACAATATTACAGGCTATCTGAGCAAGCCTTTGATATAATCAACATAGTCAATAAGAGTTCTAAGAAGCTCATTTGTGGTCCTGGTGCTTTGTTCAGTTAAATTTCTCCTGTTAAGTCACATAATTCTAACAGGAGTTTATTTGCCTCTTCTTTGTGTTAATCAGGGTACTTTTTATATACTTCCTTGCTCCTAGCTTTCTTTTCTGACACATTTGCTTTACTGTTTCTTTAGGATTTATGCTTGCTTTTATTGTATCCTATCTTGAATGTTGGATATGTGCAAGATATGCATTTTTTAAATAAAAATAAATAAATCTGAACAGAATTTAGCAAACCTACAGCTTTAATCCAGGATTCCATAGGCTATTCTTATACATGATGAATCCTTCTGCTGAATCGCATATTTCTCAATTCATGAGTCACATGCTGCTCCTGGCTATAGTTCCACAGGATAATTGTATATATTAATCAGTTCTAAATATGGTAATCATTTTCTCTGTTCTACCTTTTGTGACTCTTCAAAGTAGATAAGTCAGGTAGATATTTTGATATCTAATTGTGCCTGAGGCAATGGAAAGTGAAGATTGTCCAAGGCTGCAAGGAGTATCAGTGCGATTTAAACCCCAGGGTCACAGCCTGCTTCTTTAACCATTTAGTTTTCTCCTCTTTGTTTCATCAATTGAATCAAAAAGTCTCTTAAGAAAAGAACCTTAAGCCAAATAAGATTAGATTTCTCTAGAAATCAAATAATCATCTTTCACTTTATTACTTAATTATCTATTCTAATCTAACCCAGATTTACAGAAACTAAAACCTTTCAATTTTATGTCATGAAGCATAAAATATATTGGTGGTATCGGTGAATCTACATAAAAGGTAAATTTTGTAACCCGTAGGCAGGCATCCATGCACAAGACAATATGCTACATCAGAGGTCATAGGCAAAATAACATGCCACACTATATTTATTGTGCACAATCTGCATACAATCTGCCTCTATCCATCCCAATATGGTTTTCGTAAATCATTAAGTACAGAATCTTTCCTTATCTCACTCTCGGACCACATCATCATGGGCCTTGACAAAGGACTGTCATTCATCCTGATCCTTCTAGATATCTCCGCAGCCTTTGACACCGTGAACCACACCATCCTACTAAATCGGCTTTCAGAAATCGAATTATCAGGATCCGCACATAAATGGTTCTCCTCCTTCCTCAGCAACAGGAGTTTTAAGGTAAACATTAATAATAAAGAATCTTCAGACGTCAAATCAACTTTAGGCGTACCGCAAGGATCCTCCCTGTCACCCACCCTCTTCAATATCTATCTCCTCCCCCTCTGCCAGCTGCTTACAAAACTAAAATTAATCCACTACCTCTATGCAGACGACGTACAGATTCTGATCCCCATAACAGAATCACTCTCTAAAACGCTCTCATACTGGGAAAGCTGCTTTCAAGCTATTAACAGCCTACTCTCTGGTCTTAACATAGTCCTCAATGCATCTAAGACAGAACTCCTTCTCATTTCCCCCAACCACTCAGCCCTAACCCATCCGACATCATCCAACACCCAGATCTCACAAGTAAGGGACCTAGGAGTCATCCTCGATAACCACCTGAATCTAAAGAAATCCATCAACAACACCGCCAAGGATTGTTTCTATAGACTCCAAGTTATGAAAAGGCTCAAACCTCTCCTCCATTTCCAGGACTTTAGGACCGTGCTCCAAACCACACTCTTTTCCAAAACAGATTACTGCAACGCTCTCCTTCTCGGACTCCCTTTCTCCTCCATCAAACCATTACAGATGCTCCAGAATTCGGCAGCCAGAATCCTAACCAACACCAACAGAGGTTCGCACATCACTCCCATACTACGGAACCTTCACTGGCTGCCAATAAAATATAGAATAATGCACAAGGCCCTCACCACAATTCATAAAACCATATACAATCAGCAACAACTAGACCTCCAGATTCCTCTCAAATTATATTCATCCTCAAGACCTATAAGAGAAGCATACAAAGGTACCCTGCAAGTTCCCCCAACAAAAGCCACGCGACTATCATACGCCAAAGAACGAGCATTCTCTACAGCAGGTCCAACTATCTGGAACAATATGCCCACTGACCTCAGACTAGAACCTTGCCTTCGAACTTTCCGCAAAAAACTTAAGACCTGGCTCTTCCTCCAGGCCTTCCCCTAACTTTCTAAGCCATTAATTGTCAACCGGACAGGACTCTGCTTTACCGGCTAACGCCCCGCTATGTTTAGACATTATAATTAAGCCGCCGTTTCTTTTGTTCCATTGCCTTTTCTAGTTCTCTTCAGTTACACTGTCCTATACCTCTGACTAGCCTAGCCTCCAAGTTATCTACCCTTGTTATATGTAACTTCCGCTTCTAGTGAATTGTTCTTGTTTAAGTTATACCCTTTGTTACATGTAAACTGATCTGATATGAAATTTTTCATGAAGGTTGGTATAGAAAAGTGTTAAATAAAATAAATACAAAGTTATATCCAACATACAATTTTTTACAAACATGGACCCCAATACCACATAATACACATTATAATCCCATTAAATTAACATAAAATACCCCATCATTTATTTATTTATTTATTTAGAAACTTTTATATACCGACAACCGTTTGCACATCGTATCAGTTCACAGATAACTAAAAACTTTAGGCATTGCGTTTACATGGAACAGTAAACTATGAACTAGGGAACAGCAAACATCTAACAGCTCATAAATAGTATTTACAAGGGAGGAGACAGAAAAAAGGTTAACTACAGCATGGGAACTGGAAGGCAAGCGGGGTAAAAACGGGAGGATATGTAACTTCGGTAACTGGCAAGGTAAGGTTGGATAGTTTACAAATTATTATACAAAAGTTAGGTTGCAATAGCATTAAGATCAGAGGGCAAGTAAGGAGAGGAGGAGGAAGGGAAGGAGAGAGATGCTATAAATGGCAGGAATACTGGAAGATAGAGGAGGGGTACTGACAGATTTAGGTGGCTTCAGGAGGGCAGTTCATGGAGGAAGGAAAGGCCATCCATACTTTACCCTTCAATCATACCATCCATACCATTCATACATACCTCACCGCTTTGCCAATGACCTCTGATTTAGCATATTATCTTGTGTAGTTTTTCAGAGGATTTGCATGTTATGTTTACCTTATGAGGCATCCATGCACATGCACATTATAAAATCTGCTACCCGCATGCAGATGTGTGCCCAATTTTATATCTGCGCACGCATATGTGCGCGAGCGCCGACTCGTGCGCATAAGGGGGAGGGGGAATTTTGCAAATGCACAAGGCGATGGACTTGGCCTTTTCCCAGTTTGCTCCCAGTCTGCTCCAATAAAGGAGCAAACTGGGAGGGAACCTTCTAACCTCCCTAGCTAATCTGCCTCCCTTTTCCCCTATCCTCCCCGACCCCTAAAACCCTTCTAACTAGGTTGTTTTTTTCTGTTTCTATACTTCCCGCTCTGCCGTGCAGCAGCAGGTTGCATATGCCGGTCCTATCCCGGCGCACACTTCAGCAGGTCCACATCTAATGGTGCTGTCCCAGCACCCCTCCCATGCCCCACCCCTTTTAGTTTAGCCGGTTCTTCGGCGCATACCAGGAGATACGCGCGTGGTCGCGGGCCTTTAAAAATCCACACGATGCGTGCACATCTCCCGGTTTTTATGTGCGCTGGCCTTTGAAAATTAGCCATTAGGCGGTAACCCATGTGGAATTATTATTGGTTAAATAATCAGAAAATATGCATAACAGTTTTGTTCTTAATTCTCCATTGACCTGGGAACCAGTGGAGAGAAAAAGTACTGGGTTATATGCTCCCACATTCAGGTGCCTGTCAATAGCTACATAGTAGAGTTCTGTACTATTAGAAGAGCATGAAGGTGTTTGAAGACAAACCAGCAGATTTACAGTATTCCAGGCTAGAGAGAACAAGCCCTGGATTTCAGCATTGGTTAAGAAATGCTTCAATCTGTGGAGTAAATGTAACTTGTAAAATGCAGTTCATATAAGGGATTTGATGTGCGGTTGCGTTGTTAAATGAGAGTCCAGGATGGCCCCCAGATTTAAAAAATGGAATTGCATAACCCTCAAAAACAAGTGTGAAAGGCACATCAAGAACAGCAAAATGATTCAGGATGATCACTTCAGTTTTGGCTACATTAAGAGTAAGTAAATTAGGGAATAACCAATACTTAGTAGCAGATAAACCAATGGAAACTAAATCAAATATATTGGGCCAAGATTTTATTTATATAAAATTTATATATCACCTATCAACATTACTAAGACCTAGATTCATCATTTTGCTATAAATTTCGCTAGAACAGTGCCTGCGATAAAAAAAAAAAAGGGGGTGTGATTTAGGCTGCTGCTGGTGAGAGAGAAAAAGATAGATGGAGAGAGAGATTCTTTATAAGGCTCTCATATAAGAAAACTATTTATACCACCATAAGAGCAGCAATTAGTAACTCCGGGTGAGGTTTTCGTGGCTGCCTAGGTTTTGGGGGCAGTTTTACATGCACAGTCAGAGGTATGAACACAACACAATAGTAATCAGGGAAGATTTGATGTGATTTGGAGTGATGATAGCAGCTAGGTAGAGAGTGCATCAAAGTCGGTCGAGAGTACATTGTACAAATCTCATCTTTGTGTATGTTTCATCATTCCAAATCACATCAAATCTTCACTGATGTCTACTGTGGCTGTTTGTACCTCTGACTGTACATGAAAAACTGCTCCCCAAAACCTAGGCCATCAGCAAAGCCTCACCCCGAGTTACTGGTTGCCTGTCATACAATGGTATAAAATGTTGACAAATATGTTTGCCTCCCTAGAGGCCCTCTCTTCCCCTCTCCCGCCTGAAATGAGGTTTGCAATTTTTATTGCAAATCCTGTTTCAGGCATAAAGGACAGCATAGCGCCAGGAGAAAAGGTGTAATTATTTCCGGCATTAAATCATGTGATAGCGTGCGTTACACAATTGGACGCAATGTTAAACAACCTCATTTTCATAAACTCCTCCCTTTAGACTAAATATTTTAAATTTGCATAGGCATCTCGCATCCAAAATGCACGTCCAAACCGCCGGAAACGAATAGCGCTCATCACATACAAATGCATGTTGATGAGGCTATTAGCTATTCGCCCAACGTATAGAAAAAAAATTTGCACCCAATCCACACATTTTACACTCAGAAATTAATGCCTGCCCAAGAGCAGGTACTAATTTCTGAGCAGCCCAAATAAGTGTACAGAAAAGCAGAAAATACAGATTTTCTGTATATCCTCCAACTTAATATCATGGCGATATTAAGTCGAAGGAACCAAAAGGTTAAAAAAAAATGTAAACAAAAAGTGTGTCGCAGTTAGGTTAGGAAAATGGACGCTCAATTTTATGAGAGTCCATTTACCTAACCTATGGCTGTGCACAGGTTAGGAAAACTGATTCATGTAAAATTGAGTGTCCATTTTCCAAACCTGGGCTTCCATTACTAAGGAGGTGCTAGGGGCATGCTACTGTCCCTAGTGACTCCTCTCTAGCACAACCCCTCATTTAAATCCTGTACTGCACACCCAGAAATAGTGGCTGGGCATGCATTAGGAAAGCAGGCGCTCAACACTGAGCACCCATTTTCCACATGACCTTATTGTATCAGCCTGACTGTGTGGATCAATGCCTCTGACTTCTTTGAAAACTAACATGAGTATCTTGAATTTCATGTGCTATACTATAGGTAACCAATGATGTTTGTTTAAATATGGTGTGATATGCTGTTGAATAGGGACCCGATCAATGATACCAACAGGAAAGCTCTGGATGAGATGAGAGAATTGCCACAAAACACTGTATGATATCCGCATACAACATTGTTCACAATAAGGCCGGACTAAAAAAGTGGTTGAGAGTGCCAAACCCTTTGCTGAACCAATCAATCTATTGTGCATGCTCAGACATGAACTGAACCCTGGAAGAGCAGTACCAAATATATCAGTGTCATCGAGGTGGGACAAGAGAATCTGATGGTTTAGTGTATGAAATGTCACTGAGATGTCACACAGCTGGTCCCCTCATCAAAGCCACCCAGTATGGTGTCCAGTGCTGAGATGAGCAAGATTGCTTTACTGTAGTGTTTACAAAAAACAAATTACCGCATTGAAAGCTCAGCATATGCAAATTTACCTCATGCAAATACTCTGAGGATATACTGAAAACTGGATCATCTGTGGTTCCCCAAGATAGGTTTGAGAAGCTCTGAAATAAACTAGCCAATTTTTTTACTCCAGCTTTTAACAGAATGAAAATAAAAACACTATTAAGAAAACTATTTTGAGGATCTAATTTAATTACGACTAGTGCAATTATCCAGGTTTTCCAATTCAAAGCCACATTTCTTTTTTTATACCACAGAATGTGATTTTCTGCTGGCAGGACAGTAGATGAGAAGCAGGGTCTTAGAATATAACAGTTGCAACATGTAGAAACCTCCTTACCCTTGCAGAATAAATAATTAGACAGGAAAATAACTTCAAGAAAAACAACTACAGTCTAGAAAAAATATCTTCAGGAGGTAAATTGTTAAAACTTCTTTTTTGTGTGATAGAGTGGGAGGTGTTGCGAGGATGTGCTGTAGTGATGACTTAAGATGAGTTCCTTTGAAGGAACCAAGATTTATCAATGAATGCTAAAATCTACAGATGGATAGCTGTTAGTCTGCTGTCACAAAAATGACAGGAGTCAGGTGGCACCGTATAAACTAACCAATTTATTGAAGCATGAACTATCAAGAACAGAGTCTACTTTGTCAGATTAAGCCATCAATTCATGCATCTGATGAAGTGAACTCTGTCCTTGATAGTTCATGCTTCAATAAATTGGTTAGCCTTCTCTCTTCATTTAAAGGGCCAGCAGCGGGAAAAGCCAGTGGCCCCAACAGATGAAATCTTCAGCCTGTGCCATGTCCAGCCCTATAAAAGGACTCAGCTTGTTCTCCTTGGGCCCTTCACATCGGATTTCACAGTGGTCTGTGGCTGCCCTCTGGTCAAGGTCATCTGTGGTCTTCTCGTGTCTAGATGGCTCTTCATTAGATGTTCCTGGTCTTCTTTGTCTGATGTTCCAGGTCTTGTTCTTCATTGAAGCTCCTTCATCGCCTGTTCAATGTCCTGATGTTACTGGTTCCTCTTGTTGCTGATGCTCTATGTTTCGGCGTTCCATATTCCTGATGTTCCAGTTCTGGTCCTGATGTTCCCATCTCCAGCTCTTCGTCCTGCTTCCAGGTTTCCTGCTTGTCCACCTTTCCTGGCATGCCATGTCATGGTCTATGACCAGCCCATGGGGGTCTGTGTAGGGTGCTTCATGGCATAAGACCTATCTTCACATCTGCAGAGCAAGTATCCGAAAGGCCCTTGCTTTTAATGTCGAGGTCTGATCCCGAATCCGAGTCCTGAGTCTTGAATCTTGTCCCCAGTCTACGTAGTTCCTTGTTCCTGCTTCCTTCCATGCCCTAGACTCAAGCCAGTACCTGCTCTGCTTCAGTGTGGTCTGTGACCAGCCATAGGCAGCTGTGTAGGGCATACCTCAGTGCAGGCCTCTCCTGAATCTTTGACATGTTTATGGTTCCAAGTCTTCACTTTCTCACCTGGAGTTTGCTTCATTTTCCATGTGGTCCATGACCAGTCATGGGTGGCTGTGTAGGGCGTGCTGCGGCACAGTACTCAACCTGTACCAGTGCCTGAAACCTGAAACCTCATCTTCCAAATATTCTGAAACCTTGTTTGAGCCTTCCAAGTATCATGAAACCTCGTCTGAGTCTTCCAAGTTCCACGAGTCCTCATCTGAATCTTCCAAGTTCTCATGTCCTTCTCTGAGTTTTCCAAGTTCCTTTTGTCCTCATCTGAGTCTTCCAAGTTCGTGAGTTCCATGTCTCATCTTCTTCCTGCCTCCGTCTGGCCTCATGCACTCGTCCATTCCAAGCGGCAGGTCCAGAAGGGCTACCGAGTGGCTGGAGGGCTACTCTTGAGACCAGCATTGCATTTCTGTCTTACTTGTGCATGTGGGTCCAGTGGAGGTCTAAGCCTGCCTTGTTTCAGTTCCTTTAAATTCCATCTCGATCCTGGTCCAGCCTTGTTTCAGCTCCAGCTCATGCTTGAATACTCTTGCCTCCCATGGTGTATGTCTTGGGGCTCCTCCCTGAGCCACACCATGGTCCAAGGGCTCACATCCCTCTAGAGCTAGTGACTGTACCCTGCACTCGCAACAGTCTCTTATTGACTTATTTATATATATATCGCCGCCGGATCGCTCTTTGGCGATCCAGCGGCGATCCATCCGGCGAGCTATCTGGCGGCGATCCATCCGGCGGCGATCAATAGATGCTGCGAACACGACCGGACAAAGTGCTGTAGCAGGGGCCTGCGCAATCGGCGCTGAAGCCCGTCGGGGTAAGGCCCTTTAAATCTCCCTGTTACCCCACACGGGCTTCCTCACCGATCGCGGGGCTGTTCTCCGGCGCACACACCGTCCTACCTGTGCCTGCCTTCACCCGGCCCCTCCACGCAGCTACCAACCAGCCACGAGGAGCAGCGCTGACATCACTCCTACGTGACACAGCTGCACCATATATTCTGGCACTCTTCTTGGTGCCGCGTGCCGAAGGAGCGCGACAAAGGGGCCTGCCCCTTTGTGTGCCTATTCGGCGCCTTTTTAGAATCCTGTTTAGTCGACTCCTACCTCTGCACGCTACCTCACATTGTCATACTTGGCCTTGTATTAAATAACTGTATAATTTTTGTTGTCAGTAATCTGTTATCTGTATTTAGTATCCTCATATTAGCATTCTAGCAGTAACACCCCTCCTCTCTGCTACATTTCTACTACCAGGACAATTAATGTCTACAACCTCTCTCCAGTACTCTATTTAAATTCTCTGGGACCCTACTCTATTACTGCACTTCTACCATGCTAAACATCCCGAAACTCAGTTATAACAGATATAGACCTTTTACACACTATGCCCCACGCCACCGTTCATACCTCAAATCCATTCACACCACTATGATCTCCCCACCTCTCACCCAAATTATCGGCATCACTGCACTGTCTCTCATTCTTCTCAATGCCCAGTCACTAAACAAAAAAACATCCATCCTTAATGACCTCCTCTCAGATGAAATACCTGATATACTGGCAATAACTGAAACCTGGTTGAAAAACACCGATAATGTGCTCCTTAACCAGCTTCCCAACAATATTTACGATATCGTTTCTATCCCCAGACCTAAAAAGAAGGGTGGGGGTATTTTACTAGCCACTAAGAAACAACTTAAACTCACCCTTCAAGCTACATCCCCCCCACCTAAACTTGAAATTGGTTTGTTTAAAGCTCCCAGCATTCAAATATGCCTCATCTACGCCTCCCCTGGTACACTCAACAACAACCCCTCCGCTTTAATTGAATACATAGCTAAAAATATTTCGATTGATTCCCCAGCCATCATCCTAGGTGATTTTAATCTTCATGTGGACACTATCCCGCTCACACCTAGCTGCTCCTCCTTCCTTGAAGCTATGAAATCCCTAGGATTCAATCAAATTATAAATTCTCCTACCCACAAAGCCGGTCACTCGCTCGACCTCATTTTCATGAACCAATACATTACTACTGAATCCCTAACATGTTCACCCATCCCTTGGTCTGACCACTATATCATAAGAACTCTCAATACCCTAGAAAGGCCCCCGCCCCCTCCTGTCATATCCACAACTATACAAATCCGCAAATCTTGCAACAAAGATGAGCTTACGACTGCCCTGTCTTATGCTTTTAACAACCTTACTCTTATTAATGCTGATACTGCTCTCACATCATGGAATGAGCACACACAAGCAGTCGCTGACAACATCTGCCCTTTTATTACCAAACAACTATCCTCTCAAAAAAACACAAAAAAAACCATGGTACAATACTACACTAAAGAATTAAAACAAGCCCTTAGAAAAACTGAAAAAAACTGGCGCAAAGACCCTTCCCCCAACTCTCCTTGCGCGCTACAAAACCTCCTTATACAATTACAATAATGAAATAAACACGGCCAAAAAGAATTTCTATGCTACCAAAATACACCAGTACCAATTCAACCCCAAAGCTCTATTCGAATACGTCACCTCACTCACCAATCTCACCCCAAATCTTATTCCTGAAGAAGGAATAATAAATGTGAGCAACTGGCTGAGTACTTCCATGATAAAGTTAATAAAATCATGACACACTTTCCCATCATCCCCCATACTCCTCAGTACAGTTACACTGTACAATCTAGCAACCTCTCTACCAAACTCACAATGTTTGAACACACTACTGCTAAGGAAATAGAATCTATACTCAATAAAGCTAGACCATCATCCCACCCCTCTGACACCATCCCTACAAAACTTCTCCTCACTATACCTGACCTAATAGCCCCTCCCATTTCAAAGATTATCAATGCCTCCATTGATTCTGGTATTGTACCTTTCCCATTAAAACAAGCCATCCTTAAACCCACCCTAAAAAAACCTAAGCTCCACCAAGCCGATCTTACCAACTACCGCCCCATCTCCAATCTTCCATTTATTGCAAAAATCTTAGAAAAAACTATTAACTGTCAACTTAGTAACTATCTGGATGAACAAGAAATCCTCTCTCCGTCTCAATATGGATTTCGTAAATTACACAGTACAGAAACCCTTCTTCTCTCATTTTCTGATTACCTTATGAAAAGCTTAGATAAAGGATTATCCCATCTACTAGTTATACTAGATATTTCGGCCACGTTTGACACTGTAAGCCATCAGATCCTCCTCAAGCGTCTCTCTGATATAGGTATAACCGACCGTGCCCACAAATGGTTTGGTTCCTACCTCAGCGACAGACATTACAGAGTTAAATTTGGCAACCATGAATCAAAGGAAATTCCCCTTGGGCAGGGAGTCCCCCAAGGCTCCTCACTTTCATCCACCCTATTTAATGTCTACCTCCTACCCCTCTGCCAACTCCTTTCTAACCTTAAGTTACCACACTATTTGTATGCTGATGATGTACAAATCCTTATTCCCATTACTGAATCTATCCCGAAAACCCTGGAAATCTGGCATTCCACCCTCACTTCAATTAACAACCTCTTAAACTCTTCCAGCTTGCCCTTAACTCTACAAAAACCGAACTCATGGTTATCTCACTCCCTATGCCTCTACACGCTACACCCACAACACACATTGTCCCACCACACACACATTTCTCCCAACAAGTCCGAGATCTAGGAGTGTTATTAGATGATCAAATGTCCCTTAAAAAAATTATTAATGCTACCCTTAAGGAGTGTTTTTTCAAGATCCATACTCTCAAAAAACTTAAACCGCTATTACACTTCTCCAATTTTCGTACTGTGTTACAAGCTATGGTCTTTTCGAAAATTGACTATTGTAATGCGCTGCTATTGGGACTGCCTAAAAATTACATACACCCATTACAAATCCTGCAAAATACTGCAGCTCGTATTCTTACTAACATCCCCACAAAGGAACACATCACGCCCATATTTAAGGAATTACACTGGCTCCCCATCCACTATCGTATACAATACAAGGTATTATCACTTATCCACAAATCACTCCACAACCCAGAAATGAATTGGCCCTCCAATCCTTTTCAATTCAATAGCTCTAACAGGCCAACTACAAATCCGTACATAGCCACCCTGAAAACCCCTTCACCAAAACTATTTAAATACGCATCCACCAAAGCTCGTGCCATATCCTTAGCTGGCCCTATGTTATGGAACTCCATGCCCACCGACTTACGTCTTGAACTGTCCCCAAAGACCTTCAAGCAAAAGCTCAAGACATGGCTCTTCACTCAAGCCTACACATGAGCTATACGTGTTCCTTCTTAGCCTATTTACCCCCCCCCCCCCTTAGCTTCATCAATCTTTTACCCTTAAGCTAGGACACTGAAGACTTTTCCCTCCTTCGACCCCTCTCTCTGACTTCCTTTCTCCTTCAGTCAACTCTATATTCTTCATTTCCTTTCCTTCAATCCTAGTACCATCGTTGCTAATTTATGTAACCGAAGAATTTGCTGTATTATACAGCCCCATATGTATATAATCCCTTCCTCCCTGACCCTCTCCCTGACCCTCTCTCATCTTCCCCCCATTTTAAGTTTTTACTTCCCCCTCCTATCCCTCCCTTCAATTATCCATTGATACTATAATAAGTTATTCTTTTACAGCTATTCCATATTTATATTATTTATATAATCTTTTCTGTTACTGCAGTTAACTGTTTTAATGTATTGTTCCTCAGTTGTTATCATACTGTTTTATGTACAACGTAATTGCGTATTTTTCGTTCTCTGTACACCGACGTGATATCTCTGATGAGCGGCAGTATATAAAAACCAATAAATAAATAAATAAATATATGTATATGTATGTATGTATGTATATATATATATATATATATATATATATAAAGGATTATCTTCAAAGCATTAGAGAAAAGCTAAGATGATGCTGTTTCTAATTTCCTAAAACTGAATGTCAGGACTTGTTGTTTTATTATATAAACCTGTAAAACTATTTAATTATTGGATTAACATAGCATGTCATACTAGTAACCCATTTTCTATATATGTTGTTTGACAAATTCCACTTGTATGAAAGAGCTGAAAGCATTTTTATCTTTCATTTATATTTTGAAAATCATGCTCCTGATTATCTTCATTAAATATTGGAGATCTTTCAGATTATTTATTTATTTATTTATTTATTTATTTCAGATTTTTATATACCGGCATTCGAGACAGCAGTCACATCATGCTGGTTCACATAGAACAGGGGTGCATAGTAAACATAACTATAACAATGGTGCTGAAAAGGCAGTTACATATAACAGGGTGATAAGAACTTGGCTGAGAAGGAAGAGAAAGGACAGGTTATTAATTGACACAGGTAAACGATAGAAGATATGGTTAATCAAGGTGTAGTTGGAGATTAGTTGACCATGTTGGCGTCCGGGAAAGCTTGTATGAATATCCAGGTCTTTAGTCTTTTTTTGAAGGTTGATTTTGAAAGTAACACTATTCTATGGGGATTTCCATCTGAAGTAACCAAGTAACTCTTTTCCTGTGATATCTGGGTACTTTCTGCAGCCTGCTGGTACATGCTTTAGCTACAGTGCTCTCATACAGCAAACATGGTGCATCCTGTTTGAAAACCTCATGATACAGGAAATGTATTCATATCTGGGAAGCAGACATATGTCTGATAATTGCTTAAAAAAACCTATATCTTTGCCTGTAATTTTGCTTCTGTATGACTACTCAGCATGCATTCTGAACCTCTAAAAAGTGCCAGAATATGAAAATGCTATATGAGGATAACTTTCAAATAACTCCATGCAGCCCCATATATGTGCATATATGAGTCTGCTCCAATTTACTATATTTTAGAATCTGCATGCATGCATCCATGCAGTTTCTAAAATACAAATGCCCATTAGTGATATGTCAACAAAGTTTGTGTTGCACTGGAGGTGGACCCTTGGCCTGGTGCAGAATTGGTATGGCCCTCTGGTCGGACCCAGAGAGCACCTTCCACCAGGAGGCGGAGCACACAAGGAGACAGAGGCTAGCTGGAGCTTCGCCAATAGCAATCTGGGGTTTCCACAGGTTGAGCCCTTGGGAACCCGGACTGCCTGGACTTAGGTGGGCCTCAGAGGGTCTCACAGGGAGGTAGCGGAGAGGTGTGCCCACCACGAGCAAAGGTGCATGGCTGGTGAAGAAAGGAGGGACTAGACCTGAACCAGAATCACCGGAGACCTCAGGAAGGCAACAGGAAATGAAAGTCCTCCAGGCGAGATAGGCAGCGCCTATTGGTCTAGTCTGATGGAGGCTGCGGGCAGCATCCGAGCAGGCTGGTCTGGTGGTCACAGGAGCGAACAGAGTATCCGAGTGTAGCACAAGGGTCAAAGCCAGGGTATGCGTCCGAAAGTAGTCAGCCAAAGCAAGGGTCAGTTCTGAGATCAGTCCGTGCATAGCTAAGACGAGCAAAGGTCAGTTCCAGGCGGCAGTCAATGTGGTCAGGCAAGCAGAGGTCAGTTCCAGGCAGCAGTCAAACGTAATCAGGCAAGCAGAGGTCAGTACCATGAGTCAGTCCGAGAAGGTACGACAAAGGAGGAATGTGGAACAGGAATCAGAACACACACTGGAACACAGAGAGGATCACGGGAACACAGGAGCACTAGAACAAGACAGGAACACAGGAATGCAGGAGCACTGGAACAAGACAGATACACAGGAACACTGGAACAGGGATTGGATGAAGGAAGCAGGAGAACACAGGAACTTAGGACAGCAAACTAGCTACACTGAAGGTGTTGACCCGATTGCTAAGGCAAGGTTCTGGGGACAAAGCCTCGCCTTAAGTATGAGCCTCAATTGACGTCATCGGGCGGCGTCCAGGATGAAGGTCTCACCCTGGGCCCTTTAAATGTGTTGATGTCAGTTGCGTGCGCACCAAGGGACGGGGCCAAGGAGGCAGAAGACGTGGAGCCCCTACAGGAGCTCTGCTGAGAGCCCTGTGGCATGGAGGAAACTGGAGCGGCCCAAGGAGAGCGTCGGGGACATCGGGAGCTGGCAGCCGCCGCAAGGGAAGAGGAAAGCGCGAGGTGAACAGGCCTGGTCGCGGCACCAGCACGGCCGGACGCGCAACAGTTTGTTAATTTCAAACTTGCATCACAGGCTCCACTATTACCCTTCCACTCATCAAGGCCCTGGCCATGCCCCTGCAAATAGCTGCAAAAATGCCTCATGCACTTTAACTTCTTTCTATAACCCTGTGTACTAGGGATGTGCATAAGGAAATAATTCATTTTGGTTTGTTTATTCATTTTGTTGGGTCCCAGATTCGTTTCATTAGTTTCAATATTTTAAAAAAAAAATTGAATTATTCATTTCATTAGTTTATTTGTTTGCCATTAGAAACTATGAGGGGAAACACTGCAGTCTATTCTGGGCTCCAGAAGAGTGATTTTCTTATTAATTATAATGAAACTTGTGAGAAGAAATCATCAGAAGGGGGAAAGAACTGCAAGGTACATAGAATGTGGCAAAGTAAAATTAAAAAGTGGCATAAATTCTAGCCTAAGGCTTCACAAAGGGCCAAAGGGGTACCAGGCTTCCAACATTGTCAGTTCTCCAAAGCACTGTGAGAGGAGCAAAGAAGCAGCAAGAGAATAGTGGAGAAAGAGGATGCCAGCAATAGTGACAATAACACTTGATGGTATTACGAGAGGCAAAGTGGCACCAAAAGTACCATCCGTACCCTAAGGTACTCTCTGAAGATGGTGAATATCCCAAAATGACAAGAGAACCTAACTTTAAGCTCACTAGTTTATCAGATCTTATGCAATATTATGTTTTTAACTTATTTTATTTCATTTTTCAAGTTGAACAATTTTTTGAACAATAAATAATTTCATAATATTTTCACAAAACTTCAATTATTCATTCACACTGCATTCACACAAGCCCTATAAACCCCCAACACTCCCCTCAACCTCTATTAAAAATACATGCATGTTTTCAAAAAATAAAAACATCCTTATTTGTCTAACACCCAAGGACTTGGCTTTTTAAGCAGTGGGCATTTCAAGAACTTGGCTTTTCAAGCAGTGCCAGAACATTTTACAGAAACAAAAAAGCACTATTTCCTGAGGGATATAAATCATCAATATCCAAAAACACGATATCACCTCAACATCATATTTCAAAAATTATTGTGTATTTTATGATGAGAAGAAAATCTCTAAACCAATTATAATAAACTCAGTGTAATGTATAATGTCCACCATCACAGTGGAAAAATGTGTGGGAAAAATGAGGAAGGTTTCATACAAATTTATAACATCGCATCCAGCAATGTGTAATATTTTTAATCATAAACCAACCTCCTCCAACCCGTGAATATTTTTATATGTTTTTTAGCGTGATCAGTTTGTCAAAATAAAAAAACTTCAAAATATTTCTTTATGAATTTAATTGCAAATGTTTAACCCCTGGAGGGGTTAATATTCAACAAGTCCCAGAACAAATTGGAATGAATGCCGAAAAAGAGTTTATCAACAGACTTGACCGGTTGTTCTTTTTTTGTCCTGCACTGTCATTCACCACAAAAATGGTTTTTAAATTCTTGAATCAACAACAATTATTCATGTCGTTTTATGAAACAACCCAATTCAACGCATTCTTGTCTGGAACTTTTCATGAATGTTTTGTCAACAATTTACTTCATATGTGCGATATTTCACATTCTTTTCAATAAAGCACAATTCTCCATAAACGCCGGTACTGAATCTTTAAGATCTTATGAGGGGCACAACCCCACTACTTATCTATACACGATCAGATGTTTGGCTCCATGTTCCTATACCGACAAGGCCTCGTTTCGAATCATGGATTCTTCATCAGGGAACGGTCTTTTTCAATCCTCTGTATAACAACTTCACGGTGTTTTCACCAGTTTCCACTCGCCAAATACATGGTCGCCATTGTTGTGATGGTGGACATTATACATTACACTGAGTTTATTATAATTGGTTTAGAGATTTTCTTCTCATCATAAAATACACAATAATTTTTGAAATATGATGTTGAGGTGAGAACATTTTACAGGGCATTTGAAGAACGTGGATTTTTAAGCAGTGCAAGTACATCATACAATAAGGAATTGGGTATGTTGGGCATTGGAAGGAACAGCTGATGATCACACAGTGAGAAATATAAACAATATGTTGCCTTGGAGGAATGTGAAATTCGTATATGAAAAAGGAGGTGTGACATATACGGGACATTTGAGGAAAAGTTTGGTTTTGTACACAAGTAGAAAGTCCTTGGGTGTTAGACAAATAAGGATGTTTTTATTTTTTGAAAACATGCATGTATTTTTAATAGAGGTTGAGGGGAGTGTTGGGGGTTTATAGGGCTTGTGTGAATGCAGTGTGAATGAATAATTGAAGTTTTGTGAAAATATTATGAAATTATTTATTGTTAAAAAAATTGTTCAACTTGAAAAATGAAATAAAATAAGTTAAAAACATAGGGGCGGATTTTCAGAGCCCTGCTCGCGTAAATCCGCCCAAAACCGGGCGGATTTACGCGAGCAGGGCCCTGCGCGCCGGTGAGCCTATTTTACATAGGCTCACCGGCGCGCGCAGAACCCCGGGACTCGCGTAAGTCCCGGGGTTTTTGGAGTGGGCGTGTCGGGAGGCGTGTCGGGGGGCGGGGCCGGAGTGCGCGGTGTTGCGGGGGCGTGTCGGCAGCGTTTTGGGGGCGGGTACGGGGGCGTGGCTACGGCCCGGGGCGGTCCGGGGGCGTGGCCGCGCCCTCCGTACCTGCCCCCAGGTCGCGGCCCGGCGCACAGGAGTCCCGCTCGCGCGCGGGGATTTACGCCTCCCTCCGGGAGGCGTAAATCCCCCGACAAAGGTAGGATGGGGGTTTAGACAGGGCCGGGCGGGTGGGTTAGGTAGGGGAAGGGAGGGGAAGGTGAGGGGAGGGCAAAGGAAAGTTCCCTTCTAGGCCGCTCCGATTCGGAGCGGCCTAGGAGGGAACGGGGGTAGGCTGCGCGGCTCGGCGCGCGCAGGCTATACGAAATCGATAGCCTTGCGCGCGCCGATCCAGGATTTTAGCCGATACGCGCGACTACGCGCGTATCTACTAAAATCCAGCGTACTTTTGTTTGCGCCTGGAGCGCAAACAAAAGTAGGCTATTCGCGCTCGTCTGAAAATCTACCCCATAATATTGTATAAGATCTGATAAACTAGTGAGCTTAAAGTTAGTTTTTCTTGTCATTTTGGGATATTCTCTATTGAGATTGGACAAGGGAAAATCAGTACTATTTATTGATTGTAGAACTCTCTGAAGATGGAACAAAGCAGAAAACATGGCTGGAAAAATCCCAAGGTACAAATAAAGGGACCAAGAATAAGAGAATAATTTCAAGATTTCAAAAGCAGGGGAGAGATATACAGCAGCTCCCCAGTGCTAACTCCCATTAGTGCGCACTAACTCCCTATAGTGCGCACTAACCTGGCAGAGTTAGTTCGCGCTAACTCAAAAATGAATTTTTTTCTGAAATTTCGGAAAAATTAAAATGTTTTTCGGTTCTCCCTAGCCATTCCAAATTAGGCAATTTCGTTGACATTTCCTAATTTGGGAAAAATGATTGCACATCCTTAGTAATAGCTAGAGTATGCCAGGAAGGTACAGCAGCAGAAGGAAGTGAAGAACTCCAAGGTGTAAATCTGCTTATACATACAAGGCTGACTGGCACAAGGATCTGAAGTTGTAGGATGAGAGGAATAACATTAAGGCAGAGTGGCAAGGGAGATGCCATCATTCTGTTCAAACTGGAGAGGAGGATGCCTCTCCCTATCGAAGTATGGTTGCACCTGGCTAATTCACTAGTCCAGTAGCATATGTTTGTGTCATGGAGTAAGCCAAGACTATAAATAATCCTCCTAAATATGTTTGATACTGTATCATACTGATTGACACAAAATTAAATTTTTGGAAGCAAGGCCATCATATTAAAAGGCAATGTGCATTGTTGCAATCTTAACTGCAACCATTGTTGCTCAACTCGAATATATAATCATGGATCTGCCCCAATGTTCAAAGAAACAGATCGGAAACTGCTCCAATATTGCAAGTAGTAGTAGTAGTGGATCAGTAAAAACACCAGGGATTCTTTATTAGCGCAATCTGCCTGACTTAGGCCGAGTTTCGCTCATGCATGAGCTGCTTCAGGGGCTATTGTAAATATAAACAGATAAAAGTAACACATAAAACATTAAAATATGCAGACATTAATATAAAAATGAATAAAATAAATAAAAATGATTGACATACCAACAGACCAAAAAATAAACGAGGAAAGCATAAATCAAAACATAAATATATGCCAGAAAAAATGATACACATATAAAATATGACATACAAAACTCAATGAAAAACAACGAAGGACAATGTGGCAAAATTTACCTATAATTATAGCATAGTCAAATAGGTGGATTCCTTATGGTGAACTGTAGAAATCACTTAGTCATATTCCTTAATATATCAGCAAATAAAAAACAAAGTGTCAACAATAGCACCAGTCAATAGTATTTAAAATGTAGATGTTACAAATGCTGATTACTCACAAGCGTAATACACACATAAAACCTACTTATTAAACTGTTTTAAAATTGATAAAACAAAGATAAATAAATAAATAATAAACAAACAAATAAATAATAAAGATGAAATGAACATGAGGTAATACCAAACTATAGCAAGATGCTCTTCATTTCTGAAAAAGGAAAGCACAGAAGATCTTAAAAATCACGATCACTGTGTGCAGGCACAAACAGCCATATGAATCCAGAAGTAGTGTAAAAGAGAACAACTTTAGAGCAGCCAACTTTAAGACTCCATTCAAATATGGAATACTGAAAGGAAAGATGAAAATAAATGCTATACATAACAAACACCAAAAACTTCGGAGAGATTGAAAAAACTATTAATGATTATTTTTTTGGACGGGTGCACTGCTTTAAAATGTGACTCTGCCAAAGGAAAAATCACCTCAGATTACATAATACATTAGTGAGTGAAGCTCTAGTTGCATAACTGCACTGCTCGTATAGAAACATATAGAAACACAGAAATGACTGCAGAAGAAGACCAAACGGTCCATCCAGTCTGCCCAGCAAGCTTTCACACTTTTCTTTTCATACTTTTCTATTATTCTTGTCCCTTTAAATAACTTTTTTTTGTTCTATTTCCCTTCTACCCCCGCCATCGTAGATAGCAGTGCTGGAGCTGCATCTAAGTGAAGTATCTAGCTAATTGATTTGGGGTAGTAACCACCGTAATAAGCAAACTACTCCCATGCTTGTTTACCCAGCCTGTGCAACTCTGTCCTTTTGGTTGTTTGAATACAAATCCTCTTTTCTTCATTACCCCTGCCGTTGAAGCAGTGAGCTGCGCTAGATATATATTCTAAGTGACGTACCATGCTTGATTCGGGGTAGTAACTGCTGTAACAAGCAAGCTACACCCATGCTTATTTGTTTTACCCAGACTATGTAATTCAGACCTTGTTGGTAGTTGTCTGAATATAAATCATCTTTTCTTCATTCCCCCTGCCGTTGAAGCAGAGAGCTATGCTGGATATGCATTAAAAGTGAAGTATCAGGCATTTTTTGTTTGGGGTAGTAGCAAGCAAGCTACACTCCTGCTTTTATGTGGATGAAAATCCTTTTTTCCACATTTCCTCTTGCCGTAGAAGCATAAAGCAATGTTGGAGTCACATTAACTATGTGTATGTTTATTGAATAAGGATATTAATCTCCAGGTAGTAACCATCATTCCAGCAAGCCAGCCCCATGCCTCTTCTCTTCATTCACATCCTCTAGACTTTAAGGATCCACAGTATTTATCGTGAATAAACTATTGCCGTTCAAAAGTAGTGTATGAACAATTCTTGATAAAAACCAAAATAACAGAAAGCAATGATCAAGACGGAAGGGAAAGAATACATACATGTGTATACAAAATAGTGTGATAGCATATGAAGCCTAACGGGAGTAGTGATAAGTACAGTAAACTGTTTAACTCTGTGTGAAGCGATTTAAATGATAAGACAGGCCTAGATACACAGCCACCATGTTGGAGATTGGCTAATACTGAGAGAATGAAAACCTGAACACTGCAAACAACTATTTAAAAAAAGGGGGCCGGTGTTGTGTCATGGTGTAAAGAACAAATTCAACAAATTAACCTAAAGAGCCAAAGGCAATGAATGAAACATGAGGGAAGGATTACAAAAATGCTGAAATGACATTCAAAGATATGCAAATCTGAAACCAATAAATAGACCTGTGTGACAGCATATACAACCTGATGAAAGTAGTAAATAATAAACAGATAAATGTGTGCTCGCTGTAGTACACCAACTTAACATTGCAACTAAGAAAAATGTTTTACTGATGTTTTTCTTTAATTTAATTTTTACTGTATGTTTTGCTTTCTAGCACTAGATTTTATTGTATATCGCATACGATTTGACTTTTTAATTATTTCATTTGTTTTATTATTTTATACTAGCTGTACCTGGCCAGGTGTTGCTGTGGATCAGTCTGGTTAAATGGAAAAGAAAGAAAAGAGAAAGTGCACGTTTCTAATATGTTTAATTTCACAATACTTGTGGGTATACAATATTTTTTGTTGTTCCATTGTCTGTGCAGATATAGAGATTGTCTAGTTTGCCGACTCTAGAACACGCAACATATAATTGACCATGTGAGAACCAATCCCTGTCTAGATGTAAACCGCATAATTCTAGAAATGAAAAAGAATGTGAAAAGAAAAAACATAAACTATACTCACTAAAACAACAGTATGGTAAACGACACAGGCTCAATTCCAACGCAATGTCACGACCCATGGGCGGGTTGACAGCACTGCCTTCCCCCTCCCCCCCCCCCCCCCCCCAGTTGCGGGATATTTACTTGGCTTCTCCTTATCTGCGGCACTCAGGGGGCAGGGAGGAGGGCGAGCTGTTCTCTGTTCAGCTATTTGCGCTTTAGCAACTGCAGGCTGCAGCTGCTTGTGATCTCTTCACAGCCGCTTTCTACTGCAGCTGCTAGTGATGTCTTCACAGCCACTTTCTATTGCATTTACTCTGCTTCGGCCATCCCAACTCCCTCCCCCCCCTTCCCCGGCGGTGGACCTACTGGCTCGGTGCCTCTTCTAACCTTTCCTTCTCCTGTGTGTAACTGTCCGGCAGTCCCTACTCCCTCCCCCCTTCCCCAGTGGCGGAGGAATGGGCTGAGCCATTTCTTAGAATGGCGACTCGTCTGCCCTTTCCTCCTTCCCTCTGTGACACCCAGCACGTAGCGCACATGGTCCACACATGCATGGTAGAGCTGCTCTCTACTGCGCATTTGCGGGCTGTCAGTGACAGCCCATTTATATTGTAGATAGCATGTGTTGCTTTTACGTCCAACAGATGGCGCTGCTTTTCCAAAAAAGCATGTTTTTACCTGTCACAGGTGTGACATATATAATATAGGTATATAAAAACATGCGTGTATTCGAATGCAACGTTGTGTCAAAATTTCACAACAATCGGTGAAGAACTTTCAGAGATTTAAGATTTTGAACAAACAAATATTTACATTTTTATTTATATAGATTGCATGGTTAAGAACATAAGAAATTGCCATGCTGGGTCAGACCAAGGGTCCATCAAGCCCAGCATCCTGTTTCCAACAGAGGCCAAAAGAACCTGGCAATTACCCAAACATTAAGAAGATCCCATGCAATTAATAGCAGTGGCTATTCCCTAAGTAAACTTGATTAATAGCCATTAATGGACTTCTCCAAACCTTTTTTGAGCCCAGCCACACTTACCAATATCGCATTAAGGGGCATGTCCCATGCAAATGAGGCTTTTTTCGTGCAGTGGGGAAACATCGCCGCACGTGTGTTCACAAATCATGAACTATCTTCGCAGTGCACGATAAACAACCAAAGAAGTATCGCACTGCACGAACAGCCTTGTTTCCTGAAAGGTGTATCACAGTTCACAATATGTCCAGACAGCCTGTTTCAGTATATATATATGTATGTGTGTGTGAGAGAGAGAGAGAGAGAGAGAGAGAGAGAGAGAGAGAGAGAGAGAGAGAGAGAGAGAGAGAGAGACTTGCTATTATGTCTACTCCCTAGACAGGTATTTGTATCCCTATGAGAGGCTCACCTACTAACTCGAGGTGGGGATTAGGTATGAGTGTAGGGGGTTGGGGCCACTTTCACATTGAACATGAGACGTACGAACAGAACAGTGGTCTCTTGTGAAGATTTGATGGCCTTCGGAGTGAGGAAACTCACTCCAAGATGAGATTTGGACAATGTTCTCTCCACCTAGCTTGTTGTTGCCCAGGTAGAGTGTCCATCAAGCTAGGTGGAGAGAACATTGCCCAAATCTCATCTTGGAGTGAGTTTCCTCACTCCGAAGGCCATCAAATCTTCACAAGAGACCATTGTTCAGTTCGTACGTCTCATGTTCAGTGTGAAAGTGGCCCCAACCCCCTACACTCATACCTAATCCCCACCTCGAGTTAGTAGGTGAGCCTCTCATAGGGATACAAATACCTGTCTAGACATAATAGCAAGTCTCTCTCTCTCTCTCTCTCTCTCTCTCTCTCTCTCTCTCTCTCTCTCTCTCTCTCTCTCTCTCTCTCCTCTCTCTCTCTCTCTCTCTCTCTCTCTCTCTCTCTCTCTCTCTCTCTTTGTAGCTATTGGCCGCAGTAGGAGCCACACTGCAGCTGTTTTGCCGCACACGATACCTTTACATATACTCCGCCCCCTGAATACAAAATTAAGAATTTGCAAATCGCGTTAACGGCTGTTAGCGCGAATTTATCTCCTGCGGTAACTCCTTGGAAAATGACCCCCTAACTGCACTAACCACATCCTCTGGCAACAAATTCCAGAGCTTTATAGTGCGTTGAGTGAAAAATAATTTTCTCTGATTAGTCTTAAATGTGCTACTTGCTAACTTCATAGAATGCCCCCTAGTCCTTCAAGGACTAGTGTTATTTACACTTCATTCAAAAGTGTAAATAACCAAGTCACATATACTTGTTCAAGACCTCTCATGATCTTAAAGACCTCTATCATGTCCCCCCTCAGCCATCTCTTCTCCAAGCTGAACAGCCCTAACCTCTTCAGCCTTTCCTCATAGAGGAACTGTTCCAGTCCCTTTATCATTTTTGTTGCCCTTCTCTGTACCTTCTCCATTGCAACTATATCTTTTTTGAGATGCGGCGACCAGAACTGTACACATATTCAAGGTGCGGTCTCACCATGGAGCAATATAGAGGCAATATGACATTTTCCGTTTTATTAACCATTCCCTTCCTAATAATTCCTAACATTCTATTTGCTTTTTTGACTGCTGCAGCACACTGAGCCGATGATTTTAAAGTATTATCCACTATGATGCCTAGATCTTTTTCCTGGATGGTAGCTCCTAATATGGAACCTAACATCGTGTAACTACAGCAAGGGTTATTTTTCCCTATATGCAACACCTTGCACTTGTCCACATTAAATTTTATCTGCCATTTGGATGCCCAATCTTCCATTCTTGCAAGGTCCTCCTGTAATATGTTACAGTCTGCTTGTGATTTAACTACTCTGATTAATATTGTATCATCTGCAAATTTGATAACCTCACTCGTCGTATTCCTTTCCAGATCATTTATATATATATTGAAAAGCACCGGTCCAAGTACAGATCCCTGAGGCACTCCACTGTTTACCCTTTTCCACTGAGAAAATTGACCATAAGAACATAAGAGCAAAAGAACATAAGAACATGCCATACTGGATCAGACCAAGGGTCCATCAAGCCCAGCATCCTGTTTCCAACAGTGGCCAATCCAGGCCATTTAGTCCTACTCTCTGCTTCCTGTCTTTTAACCAGTTTGTAATCCACGAAAGGACATCACCTCCTATCCCATGACTTTTTAGTTTTCATAGAAGCCTCTCATGAGGGACTTTGTCAAACGTCTTCTGAAAATCCAAATACACTACATCTACCGGTTCACATTTATCCACATGTTTATTAACCCCTTCAGAAAAATGAAGAAGATTTGTTAGGCAAGACTTCTCTTGGGTAAATCCATGTTGACTGTGTCCCATTAAATCATGTATTTCTATATGCTCTACAATTTTGATCTTGAGAATAGTTTCCACTATTTTTCCCGGCACTGAAGTCGGGCTCACTGATCTATAGTTACCCAGATCACCCCTGGAGCCTTTTTTAAATATTGGGGTTACAATGACCACCGTCCAGTCTTCAGGTACAATGGATGATTTTAATGATAGGTTACAAATTTTAACTAATAGATCATAAATTTCATTTTTTAGTTCCTTCAGTACCCTAGGATGCATACCTTCTGGTCCAGGTGATGTGCTACTCTTTAGTTTGTCAATCTGGCCTACTACATCTTCCAGGTTCACAGTGATTTTGTTCAGTTCGTCTGACTCTTGACCCCTGAAACCATCTCCGGAACTGGTATCTCCCCAGCATCCTCATTAGTAAACACGGAGGCAAAGAATTAATTTAGTCTTTCTGCAATGGCCTTAATTTCCCTAAGAGTCCCTTTGGATTTATTTTATCGGAAGTGTGAATCGATATGATTGATTACAGAATATCGGTATACAAAATAATATAAATAAATAAATACATTTATGCTGGAGCCTCCTTTGCTGGGTGGCTACAAGGAGTTAAGAAAATGCAAGACCTCTGCTTCCACTCCCCCTTTATCACAGAAGCCCTCTAACTTTTCATCTAGAATATTTATGATAGAGAAGACCTCACACAAGCTGGTAATTGAAATCTCCCATTATTATTGCACTGCCAAATTGGTTAGCTTCCCTGATTTCTCTTAACATTTCATCATCTGTTTGACCATTTTGTCCAGGTGGACGGTAGCATACTCCTGTCACTATTCTCTTACCCAACACACGTGGGATTTCTACCCAATATTGATTCTATTGAGCATTTAGTCTCCTGTATGATCCTCTATGAGGAAAGGCTGAAGAGGTTAGGTCTGTTCAGCTTGGAGAAGAGATGGCTGAGGGGGGACATGATAGAAGTCTTTAAGATCATGAGGCGTCTTGAACGAGTAGATGTGACTCAGTTATTTACACTTTATACCCTCCCAGACATAAAGTGCCACACCCCCACCAAGTTGATACTCCCTAGAATTGCGATATAATTTGTACCCTGATATAGCACTGTCCCATTGGTTATCCTCCTTCACCAAGTCTCTGTGATGCCAATTATATCAATCTCATGATTTGCTGCTATACACTCTAACTCGCCCATCTTACTTAGTCTTCTGGCATTGGCATACAGACATTTCAAAGTGTGTTTTGTGTTTGTATTAACAACCTGCTTTTCAGAGATAATTCAGAAATCATTAGCTTCGGTGATTTTTTACATATAGGCATATGGACTATGTTTGCTTTTAATGGAACCTCTTTGTTGGGATGCCCTAACTCTCCTGTTTCATTAGTATCCTTCAAGGATACATTTCTCTGAACCATGCACTGCTGAGTGACTGTCGGCTTTCCCCCTTGTTCTAGTTTAAAAGCTGCTCTATCTCCTTTTTGAAAGTTAGTGCCAGCAGCTTGGTTCCACTCTGGTTAAGGTGGAGCCCATCGTTTCGGAAAAGTCTCCCCTTTCCCCAAAAGTTTCCCCAGTTCCTTACAAAGCTGAATCCCTCTTCCCTGCACCATCATCTCATCCATGCATTGAAACTCTGGAGCTCTGCCTGCCTCTGAGGGGACCTACATGTGGAACGGGAAGCATTTCAGAGAATGCTACCCTGGAGGTTCTGGATTTCAGCTTCCTACCTAAAATCCTAAATTTGGCTTCCAGAACCTCTCTCCCTCATTTTCCGAGTTATTCAGCTAAAAACTTACCTGGATAAGTCACTTATCTGGCTAAGTGGTACCCACTGACCAGTGCCAGATATTCAGTGATGCCACTTAGCCAGATAAGTAGTAATTATCCAGATAAGATCCATTTTTAATATCAACCTCTAACAGAGAAAAAAGACTGGCAGCCTGGTAAAACTCTTGTCATCCATCTCTGAGATCCTCATTGGTGCCCTGACAAAAAAAAAAATCACTAGAGACAAAGACATCTCTAGAATTGGTGCAATCTCCACATTGTCCGCTACTCTGCCCTTCTCCTTGGGAAGTTAAAAATCAAAATCAGCAACAGTGCACTATATTCCCTTTCTGGCACACTGAATGTGTGAGATCACTACAGTACAGAGAAGAGCAGAAGTAGCCCTTTACATGTTTCCAATTCAAGTTTGTAAGTTGTATTAATAAGTCTATGAGAACTTCTAGCAACATATCTTTCTCTACTGAGTGAGGAAATACAGAGCATCTAGAAGATGCTCAGACTTTATGGTGGGAGGATTTCAGTTCTATTTGATGCAGATAGTAGGCATATGATTCTTTAGAAAGATGCTTCACTGTGATTAGTCTTTTGGATGGGTTGCCTTGGCTTTGACAAGGTAGTGAGTGCTAGGTATGTGCATTCATTTCATTCATTTAATTCATTTCATACGTTTCCCATTACATGTCACTTAGATGTGTATTTGTTTCATATGTTTCATACGTTTCATATTACATGCTTGTATAGGAAACGTATGAAATGGATGAAATGAATGCACATCCCTAGTGAGTGCACACATGCAATAGTTGGTTGCTATTGTTACCAGTTTTTTTTTCTTAGCGGTACATATTGGTAGACTTCAATGGGCATATAAATGAATGGGAAACATAAACAAATGGGAAACAAGAATATTTGTTTCATTTGTTGGACACAAATGAATGAGATGAATATGGACACATTCATCTTGTTTTGTCCATTCGTTTCAAATGAATGATAATCCCTAAAGCTGAGCTTGATGAAGTATTATCTGAATCAGTATTGCACATCTTATGTTCTTATATTCTTACAAAGAGAGGCTACAAAAAAGCTGAATTGCTAAAACTATAATTGTAAATTACTAATTGGGTATCAGCCAAAAACAAACTGTTCTTCTTTTATATATCAAAATCTTTATTGCAATGATTTATTTGTTTTGCTTTTTGTTTAGACTGCTTTAATTATCATGTCTGTATGTGATTTATTTGTTTTTACTAGTTTTATGATCTTTTATATTACACGATTTTTGCTAAGTTGTACAATTAATTATATTTTATAGTCACATATAATTCTTACAGAACTAATAATAACAGCTTGTATGTTTTTTTTTCTCCTTACCGAATCCAAATATACTTGATAAGTCATTGCACTGAAGAAACATGCCTATAGTCCCTTCAGGATGAGTGGCACTGCAGCTGATTTCTGCCCTTTGGTGCTGCAAGACCATGGGGAAACAGCCAGTTACTGTTGGGTAAACTCAAAAAGCAGAAGTGAGAGTGACAGAATTCACATTAGTACCCAAACGTTCTGTGCTCTTAACACTAGAGCACTTTACTTCCTTCTGTAATGTATCCAGGAGGGGTGCAGTTTTATACCACATTGATTCTCTAACTTTGCAATTAATAATTTAATATACAATTTATTAGTTTTCATTTACCAAGGTCTGTGCTTGTATAGTAGTGTTATTATTCCCACCCCTGCACCATCACTACCCCTATCTAAGCCAGTTATTGCAGTGACATTTCTCTGCTTGAGAAGCTTGGGCTACAATTCTGTGAGAATCCAGCATGAGTGCTTTACAGCCAGACAGTAGATGTTCCTCTCAGGCCCAGCATGACCGGGTGCATTTGCATGGCGCTGCACAGATGGAGGGGGGAGGGGGGTCTGCAGCAGCAGAAGAGGCCACTGATGGAACCCAACCCACCAGCATCTGAAAATTAAGAGAGCCCAAACTATTCCCTCTAATGCGTGTGCGTGCATGCCTGTGCACGGCTTCCGCTACCCTCCCCCAGTGCAGGAAGGCTGGTGGGGGCCATAGTGAAGCTCATCTCACCATGGCCTGAAGAAAACAGGAAACCAGAGGGGGCCATGGCGCTCATTCCACCATGGCCCGAAGTCAGGAGGAGGTCCAGGGAGCTGTGGTGGAGCTCATCCCACCATGGCCTGAAGAGAAGAGAAGGCTGTGTGTGTGTGTGTGTGTGTGAGAGAGAGATGGAAAGCCTGTGTGTATGTGGAAACATATGTGCATGTGTATGTGTGTGTGTGTGTGTGTGTGTGTGTCTATGTGAGAGCCTGTGCCTGTGTGAGAGTCTGTTTGCTTGTGTATGTATCTGTGTGACAGCTTGTGTGCATGTGTGTATGTCTGCATGAGAGCCTGTGTGTGTGTGTGTCTGTGAGTGCCTGTGTGTCTGTGAGCATGTTTGTTTATGTGTTTGTATGCCTGTTAAAGCTTATGTGTTACATTTTGGCTCTCACAGACATGCATGCACACACATAATGTGTCTGTGAGGGGAGGGAGTGTGTGAGAGAATGAATGTGTTATTGTGTTTGTGTGAGAGAGTTCATGAGGACCTGACTCCCCCAATCCATGACAATCTTAGGGTGAATGGAAATCAAAAGATCCCAGATGGGGTGGAACAGGAGATTTTTAAAATCCTTATTAGTTTTAAATATTAGGGGTAAGATGATGTTTCTGCTGGTTTCAATTATTTTATTGCTTTTTTTTTTGAGAAATAGAACTTTTTTAATTATTGGATTTTTTTATTCATCAGATATTATGAAATATTTTATAGATGTTTGGGAAATTTTGGATATTCTATTCATTAAGGGGTAGATTTTCAGACGAGCGCGAATAGCCTACTTTTGTTTGCGCTCCAGGCGCAAACAAAAGTACGCTGGATTTTAGTAGATACGCGCGTAGTCGCGCGTATCGGCTAAAATCCTGGATCGGCGCGCGCAAGGCTATCGATTTCGTATAGCCTGCGCGCGCCGAGCCGCGCAGCCTACCCCCGTTCCCTCCTAGGCCGCTCCGAAATCGGAGCGGCCTAGAAGGGAACTTTCCTTTGCTCTCCCCTCACCTTCCCCTCCCTTCCCCTACCTAACCCACCCGCCCGGCCCTGTCTAAACCCCCATCCTACCTTTGTCAGGGGATTTACGCCTCCCACAGGGAGGCGTAAATCCCCGCGCGCGAGCGGGACTCCTGCGCGCCGGGCCGCGACCTGGGGGCGGGTACGGAGGGCGCGGCCACGCCCCCGGGCCGTAGCCACGCCCCCGTACCCGCCCCCAAAACGCTGCCGACACGCCCCCGAAACGCCGCGACGACCGGGCCCGCCCCCGACACGCCCCTGACACGCCCCCCTCCGAGAACCCCGGGACTTACGCGAGTCCCGGGGCTCTGCGCGCGCCGGTAGGCCTATGTAAAATAGGCTTCCCGGCGAGCAGGGCTCTGAAAATCCGCCCCTAAATGGTTAGAAATAGTTATTCTTTTAATGAATCTGATTTTACTTTTATGATTGATGTTTTATATTTCTTGATTTTATTATTTAATGTTTTATGAAGAATGGTAATGCTCCTGTTTTCCCATTGTTGCTCTGCATGTAGGGGCTGGCTTGTAGTGGATTCCAGTTCAGTTCTTCTTGCACATTTCTATTTATACATCTGGTCTCTTTATTCTATATTTGATCAGGATCTGTCTGTGTTCTGCATATCTGACCTAGCTGAGGCATTTTGCTGGCATACAATTTTTGTATAGGGATCTATCGTAGCTTGACTCGTTCTTTTTTCTTAATAGGAGGTTTATTGGTGTTCTAGGGCCTGGTGTAATATCTGCAGTGTTACCTTTTCTTAGATAAGGTTGTTACTGTGTGAGTGCTAGCAGTTAGGGTTGCTTTGGTATGGGAGGTTTATTATATTATAATGGTAATTCCATTTATTCATGGTGTTGTGAGGGCCAAGCTCACACCCAACCCATATTACAAAAAGTCTAATACCATAGGAATTTCAACTGTCTTTTTTGCAAAGTTTTCTGGTTGGTACCACAGCAGTGTATGCATGCTTTAAGTGCTATTTTTGCCTCAGAAGATTGTACTTTTGAATTTTCTTTTTCATGTAAATTTTTTTTATAAATGCATAATTTAAATGTGTGTGTCTGAGGAGAATGTGGGTGTGTGTGGGTGTGTAAGATTGTAAAATTTTCCTAGGGTACCTAATGCCCTTCCAAAGACCATGGTTTCTGTAGGAAATGGGATGCTGGCGGGAAGGCAGAAGGCACTTTTTAAAAATATAGATTTCTGGGAGGGAACCCCAATCCGGAGTTGCAGGACAAGGTCCTGGAGGATGAAGTTTTCCCGGGCTCCAGTCAATCAGAGCTAGCGTATCAAACTCCCCTTCAGGAAGGCGTAAGGTCACCAGAATGGTACACGGGGAGGCAGTTAGGGTTAGCTCCCCGACTGTCCCTAGGTCCGGGCAGTTCCCGGGCGCTCGTTACAGCGAGCAAGGAAATGACCCTTGCCACCGCAATACAGGCACGGACCCTGAGACCGACGTCTTCTCCTCTCCTCTTGAGAAATAGGACCCCGGCCCACCTGCATGAGTTCTGTATCTTGATCCTCTGTAGAAGCAGGCTGGGATTGCCCATTTTGGGAAGGTATTGCTCCAGAGCTACCAGGTCTCTGCGCAGGTTTCCTCTCCCGGAACCGGCGTTGGATACGATGGTCCACGTGGCCTGCCTAATTGATGAGATCGTTCAAGTTGCCCGGGAGATCCCTGGCCGCCAACTCGTCCTGAAGTCTTGGGGAAAGACTTTCCAAAAAGGTGCTGTGCAGGCTATCACTTTCCCAGTTCAGTTCGGCAGCAAGAGTCTGCAACTCCACGGCGTGTTCAGCCAATGGCCAGTTACCCTGACACAGCTGGAGTAATTCGGATGCGGTGGTAGGTCTACGGGAGGACTCATCGAAGATCCGCCGAAAGGAGGTGACGAATTGTACCAGGTTGGCTAGGCGGGAGTCCTGACGCTCCCACAGCGAAGAGGCCCAGGCCAAGGGTCTCCCATCCAACAGTGAGATAATGTAGCTCGTCTTGATCCGGTCTGTGGGAAACTGAGCAGGCAGTAGGTTGAAGCAAATATAGCATTGGTTCAGGAATCCTCGACATAACTTCGCGTCCCCTGAATACCACGAGGGTGCTGGCATCTGTATGGGTGCGGCTGGGCCGGTATTGGTCACTACTCCAGGTACCGGGGAACTGGAAGGGGAAGCTCCATCAATGCGGTCAGCTAACCTCTGCACAGTTGCCACCAAGGAGTCAAGGCACGTTTGCTGCTGTTGAAGCCTCTGTGCAATGCCCGGGATGACTTTCAAGCCTGCAAGGTCCGCTGGGTCCATGGCCTTGCAAACTGTTATGGTCGTGGACCCTTGGGCCAGCTGAGACTGCAGATGAAGCACTGTGGGGACCCACAGTGAGTGTCGCCGCCGGGAGGTGGCGCTGAAGAGAGACTCCAGAGAAGACTTAACCACTGGAAGTCCGAGGGCCCCCAGGAGGAGCCTGTAGGGACCCGGACCTCTTGGACTTAGGTGGGACCCTATGTGACCAAGGATCCAGGAAATGGCTGAAGAGATGGTCGATGAGGATGGTAGGGCCCAGGAGGCGGGAAGTCTTCACCCTCGGAAGCCTGTGGCTCCCCCGGGAGGAGCCCATGAGAGCCCGAGCTGCTTGGACTTAGGAGAATCCCCTGGGCCAGCAAGAACCGGATTCCTGAAGAGGTGGAGTGAACAGAAGTCAGAGTCCAGGAACGAAGCAGGGTCAGAAGCCAGAAGTCAGAGGTCCGAAGCCAAAGCCGGGGGCGGAAACTGGAAACAGAGTAGTTGGACGTATCTGGGTCAGAAGCCAGAAGTCAGAAGTCCAAACCAAAACCAGGGGCGGAAGCGAAGACGAAGTCAAGGGACAAAGCCAGGTCGGAAGCCAGAAGTAGAAGAGACGATCCAAGATCCAAAGCAGCAACTAGTAACTCAGGGGACTGAGTGAACCTCGTTGCAAGGCAGGGATTTGGCCAAGCTGCAGGTTTAAATACCCTTCAGCATCGGATGTCATCTGAAGGCTGTCCCATTGATTTCCCGCGCTGGCCCCTTTAAGAGCCAAGCCCCCACGTGTGCGCGCACCTAGGGGGTGGAGCCCAGTGTATCGGGTCGGCGGCATCTCCCTCGTGAAGGGAAAGCCGCAGTGGAAGCCATGTCAGGCCTGGATGGCCGAAGACGAGTTTCTGCGGTCTGGGCTGGCCCCGAGGTGGGTGGAGGGAATGGGGCACGGCCCAGGGCCATAACACTGGCAATGAATTCTAGAGCTTAATTGTGCATTGATTTGTTTTAAATGTGCTACTTGCTAACTTCATGGATTGCCTACCTAGTCCTTCTATATCTGAAAGAGTAAATAACCAATTTAAATTTACCCGTTCTAGATCTCTCATGATTTTATAGACATCTATCATATTCCCCCTCAGCCGTCTCTTCTCCAAGCTGAACATCCCTAACCTCTTTAGCCTTTCCTCTTAGGGAGAAATGTTACATTCCCTTTATCATTTTGGTTGCCCTTTGAGATGCAACGACCAGAATTGCACACAATGTTCAAGGTGAAGTCTCACCATGGAGCGATACAGAGGCATTATGACATTCTCCATTTTATTCTTCATTCCCTTCCTAATAATTCCTAACATTCTATTTGCTTTTTTGACTGCCGCAGCACACTGAACCGATGATTTCAATGTAATATCAACTATTACACCCAGATCTTTGTCCTTGGTGGTGACTCCTAATATGGAGCCTATCATTGTGTAACTACATATGGGTTATTTTTCCCTATATGCATCACCTTGCACTTGTCCTAACATTGTGTAACTATAGCATGGGTTATTTTTCCCTATATGCATCACCTTGCATCTGCCATTTAGACGCTCAGTCTTCCAGTCTTTCAAGGTCCACCTGCAATTTGTCACATTCAGCATGTCATTAAATGACTCAGAATTATTTTGTGTCATCTGCAAATTTGATCACCTCACTCGACGTGCTCCTTTCCAGATCATTTACAAATATATTAAAAAGCACAGGTCCCAGTACAGATCCCTGAGGCACTTCACTGTTTACCCTTTGTCCACTGAGATGTTTCCTGTCTTTTAAGAAGTTTGTAATCCATGAAAGGACATCGCCTCCTATCCCATGACTTTTTAGTTTTCTTAGAAGCCACTCATGAGAGACTTTGTCAAACACCTTCTGAAAATCCAAATACACCATATCTACCAGTTCACCTTTATCCACGTTTATTCATCCCTTCAGAAAATTTGATGAATAAACATGTGAGGCAGTACTTCCCTTGGGTAAATCCATGCTGGCTGTGTTCCATTAAACCATGTCTATCTATATGTTCTGTGATTTTATTCTTTATAATAGTTTCCACTGTTTTTACCTGGCACTGAAGTCAGGCTCACCAGTTCTTTCAAATATTGACAGTATGAGCATACTTTTGCTTTTGTGCATTCATCTTACCAGGGAAAAAAGGGACAAGCTACAGGCATTCTCAGGCAGGGTCCAGAAGTATGCACAGTAGTTGTTCTTTCCTAAGATATATACACATATACGTTACTGAACTTATTCATAAAATTTTACACCTGCTAATTGACCAGTGCTAGTGAAATTGGACTAGTCTATTGTCTGCAGTTTTTGGGTGGGAAGTCTGGGGGTTCCGGGTGAACTGGAGAAGGACCAGGGGAACTGTTGATTCAAAGCATGTGTGCAAACAAATATTTTCAAAATGGTATACATAATACTTTCTAAAAATAGTACATGCAGACCTTAGCCTGAATTTTAAGTCTGCTTTGAAAAGTATTGGGAAGGCACGCTCCCCTGTATGACATAGATGCACACATTTATATCATCTAGGGAGCAAGTGTAAATGTGTACACATACGTTCACATGCAAACAAAATTGAAAGTAATGTTGTAAATTGTTCCCTGTTCCAAGTCTGCCCCTTAGAATGCCTCTATGCAGTGCACATAAAAGTACATGTGGAATCCCTTTTGCATATACCTTTTCACACAGAAAACCCCCGGACAGTTTTCAAGATCCAATTTACTTGCATAAAAATCAGGTTTTTATCTGCATAACTGTTTTTGAAACTGTAGCTCTGTGTGTCATTTCAAGTGTGTTTGAAACACAATCTCTGTCCATTACAAATACGTTTGAGTGAATGGCCAGTATTTCAAACTCTTTAAAAGCAAATTTTCAAGAAAGCTAAATGAGAACCGTACTACAGAAGTAGCAGAATGGTACCACTGAGACCCAGATAATATTCAGAAACCAAGCGTTGGTGAAGGCTTTGCATGAGAGGCTATTTTAGAAAGGAAAGTAATGCTCTCATCCCTCCATCACAAGGTGCATCCATGAGATGCTCTCCTCACAGCAAGGCATTCACGCTAGAATTATTTATAGATGTCTCTGCTCCGAGATAAGAACATGGTGGTTTGCTTGCTGGAGGAAGGGAGGGGGGAAAAGTGCCGAACAGTGTTTTATTTTAGACTCTGTGAGATAGAGAGATTGCTAAAACGCAACATTTTATGATGCATGATAATAATTTTCCAGTTTCTTAGCCTTATGACTCTGCAGCATGCTCTATTTAAAGCCTGACTAGATCATGGCTCCCTGATGTTTTACAGCAACACTGAGTGAGAGTGAGTCCTCCGTGAATCACCAGGGATGGGGCAATTGCTGCAGCGCCTGCTCTTAGGGTCCTTGCTCAAAATCGTATCACTCAGAAGGGATTAATGCAGAAGTTCAAAGGTTTTTTGTTTTTTTTAATATCTTTTTATTTTTAGTAAAATAACTTATTTATTTGTATTTATTTTGTTTTGGTTACTTGCGTTCCATTAACATCTGTAATGAGTTAAGGGATTTCTTAAAGTGCTTAGCTGTAAACTAAACATTATGGGGCGGATTTTCAGAGCCCTGTTCGCGTAAATCCGCCCAAAACCGGGCGGATTTACGCGAGCAGGGCCCTGCGCGCCGGGAAGCCTATTTTACATAGGCCTCCCGGCGCGCGCAGAGCCCCGGGACTCGCGTAAGTCCCGGGGTTCTCGGAGGGGGGCGTGTCGGGAGGTGTGTCGGGGGGCGGGCCCGGTCGTCGCGGCGTTCCGGGGGCGTGTCGGCAGCGTTTTGGGGGCGGGTACGGGGGCGTGGCTACGGCCCGGGGGCGTGGCCGCGCCCTCCGTACCCGCCCCCAGGTCGCGGCCCGGCGCGCAGCAGGCCCGCTGGCGCGCGGGGATTTATGCCTCCCTCCGGGAGGCGTAAATCCCCCGACAAAGGTAAGGAGGGGGTGTAGACAGGGCCGGGTGGATGGGTTAGGTAGGGGAAGGGAGGGTAAGGTGAGGGGAGGGCAAAGGAAAGTTCCCTCCGAGGCCGCTCCGATTTCGGAGCGGCCTTGGAGGGAACGGGGGGAGGCAGCGCGGCTCGGCGCGCGCAGGCTATACAAAATCGATAGCCTTGCGCGCGCCGATCCAGGATTTTAGTGGATATGCGCGGCTCCGCGCGTATCTACTAAAATCCAGCGTACTTTTGCTTGAGTCTGATGCGCAAGCAAAAGTAGGCTGATCGCGCTTCTTTTAAAATCTACCCCTATGGGGCGGATTTTCAGAGCCCTGCTCGCGTAAATCCGCCCAAAACCGGGCGGATTTACGCGAGCAGGGCCCTGCGCGCAGGGAAGCCTATTTTACATAGGCCTCCCGGCGCGCGCAGAGCCCCGGGACTCGCGTAAGTCCCGGGGTTCTCGGAGGGGGGCGTGTCGGGGGGCGGGCCCGGTCGTCGCGGCGTTTCGGGGGCGTGTCGGCAGCGTTTTGGGGGCGGGTTAGGGGCGTGGCTACGGCCCGGGGGCGTGGCCGCGCCCTCCGTACCGCCCCCAGGTCGCGGCCCGGCGCGCAGGAGGCCCGCTGGCGCGCGGGGATTTATGCCTCCCTCCGGGAGGCGTAAATCCCCCGACAAAGGTAAGGAGGGGGTTTAGACAGGGCCGGGCGGGTGGGTTAGGGAGGGGAAGGTGAGGGGAGGGCAAAGGAAAGTTCCCTCCGAGGCCGCTCCGATTTCGGAGCGGCCTTGGAGGGAACGGGGTAGGCTGCGCGGCTCGGCGCGCGCCGGCTATACAAAATTCATAGCCTTGCGCGCGCCGATCCAGGATTTTAGTGGATACGCGCGGCTCCGCGCGTATCTACTAAAATCCAGCGTACTTTTGTTTGCGCCTGGAGCGCAAACAAAAGTAGGCTGTTCGCGCTCGTTTTAAAATCCGCCCCTATATTTTTGTCAGTAAAAACCTGGATGTTAGTCAGCCCTGAAGGTTTCAGCCTCCACTAGGTGAATACTGGCAGAAAACTGATTTTTCCCAAATGTCTACTGTCGTGAAATTTGGTCAAACCATTTTTCAGAAGGGCCAGAGAAGAGATATTTGGAGCAAGCAAGAGGTAGAGCCTGGCCATGTTCTCCAATGTCTAGATCTGGTCTGCCTCCTGTCCCACCACATAAAGGTTGGTCACCCACCTAGCAAGCCAATGCAATCTCCTGCACGGGAAAACGCGTGGTAAAGCTCGTACTGCGCTCTTGTTTCCCTAACGTGTGCACTTCCACCTCTCCTGGGTGTCCGATACGACTTTTCAACGAGCAGTTGCATTCAAAAGGACGTGCTAGGTAGAAATTTTGCATCCCTAGTGTGCAAAAGCATCAGGCTCCCAGGAGCAGTGGATGTGTGCACATCAGGAAAACGAGCCCTCAATACGAATGCCCATTTTTTCACCACACAGTTGATTTACATGCACAAATAATAGTATAATAGCATCGCCATGGAGCAAATATATTCGGCGTGTACTTGTGCATCTAGAAATTTTTTTTTTTATTATCAGCCCTTTACATTGTCCTATAATTTTCATTGCCGCAAGCAGTAGATCTTAGTATGAGGAACCAAAGAGAGAAGTATTTTTCGTTTTTTCATGCTCACGGTATGACTTAACACCAGCTCCAGGGCTGGCGCTAAATTCGCTGTTTTAAAAAGGGTGCATTGGGTGACCGGTGTTTTTCTGCATCAGGGTAATAGCTAATTGCTTCCTCTACATGGCATTTATATGTGATGAGCACTATTAGCTACGTGCTGGTTTTGACATAGGTTTTAGATGCATTAATCCCCTTTAAGCATCAGGTGTTAGTCTAGAATGTCCAAAACGTGCGTCTGACCATCCACTAATCTGTGCACTAGGCTGGGTGCATTTTATTGCATCGGCCCTAGATTTTTAGCTTTCGTGCTGCTCCCTGAGGCATTTTCCTAAATTAGGTAACTTCTGCTCAGTACTTGAATATGTCCAGCTGACCTCCCTTTGCCCCTGCAGTCCCCATTATTTTCTATGGGAAGGAAAAAGAAAAATTGTAAACTCATGGAAAATCATGGGAGCCAGCCTGAAGCACCCACTTTCCTTTTGCTTCTGTTAATTTCATCGTGTTTATGTTGTGAGACTTTCCATGGCAGCTTTACTGCCATGTTCAGTTGCTGTTAGACTGAAAGGGCCTCATGGATTGGTTTGTAGGGGCAGGTGGGGTATCTTGTTACCCTACTTCTACTTTTCCAATCCTTTTTAGTGCTTGTTTTAGCTCATTTGAGCTGTCAGACCATCCTAGCACTGAAAACGTGGGGTGATGCTTCCAAATAATAGAAGGGTATATTTATTTAGACATCTGACAAGGATGTACCACCCTTTTATTGTCAAGACACCTTCTAATTAAAGTGATGGTTGAGATAGGGTTTGCATGCATGTTTGCATGTAAAGACTGCAGTGTTTAATAAGCTGAAGCTTCCAGATCCATCTAGAGTAATGATTACCCTCTAATGCTCATTTTTGGGGGGAAATTATACTTTATCAAAGATTTTATGAATGTAATGACATGTCTATGTTCATCATTAAGCAACAAGACAATAGCTTTTGATGCTATAATAAGAACAATCACTCAAAACCATATATGTATATATATATATTACATTACAACTCATATGTAATCCGTTAAGCAAAATCATAAATCTCTATGTCACGCATGCCGGCCACGGCAGACCCTCGGCCCAGCCCTCTCACCCCTCTCAAAAGAATCCAGCTCCTGGTTCCTCATCCCTGGCGGTGGTGGGCCACCGGCTCCATCCTCAGACCTCCTCCGGTGCCTCCGGCTCAGCTGCAGATCTCTGTGCTCCACATTGGGCCACTCTGCGTGGCTCGCTGAAAGATGCCGCCGCTCAGCATCACGCCTCTCCCTAGGCGTGCGCGTGCTCATCATTGAGCCTTAAGTAGGGCCCGTGTTGGGAACCTAGCCGCGGCCCCGGATGATGACGTCAGTGGAGCTTCTGTACTTAAGGGCGGGTTCCGCTTTTGCCTTTGCAATAGGTCTCCACACTGGTCTTGTACTTGTTGCCTCCTGGTGATTCTCCTTCATTCCTGGTTCCTGATTCTCGCTGACTCCTGTTCCTGGTTTCCTCATTCCTGTGTTCCTTTTTCCTAACTACTCTCGGATTGCCTCCTCGGATTACGACATCTGCTTTGCCTGCCCATGCCATTGACTCTCTCTAATCCCGGACCTCTGCTTCATCTGACCATGATGTTGACTCTCTCCAAGCCTGGACCTCTGCTTTGCCTGACCATGTTGTTGATTCTTTCCAAACCCAGACCTCTGCATTGCCTGACTACTCTATTGCCTCTTTCCAAGCTCGGACCTCTGCTTTGCCTGACCATGCCGTTGACTGTCTCCAAGCCTGGACCTCTGCTTCGCCTGACCACGCCGTTGACATTCTCCAAGCCCAGACCTCTGCTTTGCCTGACCACATCGTTGACATTCTCCAAGCTCAGACCTCTGCATCCTCGTCCAGATCTGAGCCTTGCTTGGCACTGCTTCCAGGTTGCCGCCGGCCCTGACTCCATCTTGCCCTACCACGCTTCTTTAGTCTACATCCTGGACTTGGCCTATTCAGGCTTCAGCCTGTTCTTACTCAGGCGCCTCCTGTCTGACTTTGGTTCTATTGGTGCCCGGGTATCCGGGACTCCGCCTCGTCCAGTACAGACTTCTTGTCTCCTCTGTTGCTGCCTCTGGGATGACCTCTCGATCCTTCCAATGATGATGACATACAGAGACCCACCTATGTCCAGCCGGCCCCGGCACCCAAAGGCTCAATCTGCGGGGAATGAGGGCTGGTATTTGTGAAGCGCCTGCCGGCCTCTGTCCTTCAGCCCACTCCGCCTGCAGACGGTGGGAACCCATAGGATCCCTCCTACAGGTAGCGTCAACCCCACCACGGCCCAAGAGTCCACCTCTGGTGCAACACCCTATTCCCTCACCCCTTGCCTTTTAATAATTATTTACAACTCATGACTCAGTTCCTCCCTCCTCCCCCTTTATTTCCAGTATTTAAGGATTTTTGAGTGCTTGGAATTTCCTTATTGATTGATATGGAATTGAGATAAACAAATATTGCAGAGAATATGCATATTAAGTGTGGAGAATGATGGTGGTTTTAGCTTTTTACCCTTCGGTTGCACTGATTTCTTGGCCTATACAGGCTCTGGATACTTTCCCACCATTTTCTAGAAGAAAAACTGTGACTGTGTGTCAGAAAGTGAATCATGAGAATCATGCTTTGTGAAATGAAGCAGCTAATTCATTCCATAGCTCATATCAGAGCGAGCCCTTAATGTCTCATTATGAGCTCGTTATTACCCAATGTGTCATTATTTGAATCTTACACAGACTCTGCGCAAGTCCTGAATTGCTTTAAAGAAAAATATCAGTAGGCTTCCTGAATAGGTGTTTGTGACTATTATTATTATTATTATTATTATTATTTTATTTATGTTCACTATTCACAGCGCTTCAAAGTGGATTACATTCAGGTACTGTAGGTATTTTCCTATCCCCGGAGGGCTTCCAATCTAAGGGGGTTATTTTCTAAAGCTTTATTGCGTGCGTTAGTGCCCTAACGCACGCGATAAGGCCATATCACATGCGAAAAGGGCCTTTTCGCATGCGATATAATGCAAATTAGGGGGAGAGGAGGAGTCGGGGCAGGGAAGGGGCAGAGTCAGCGGTGGCTTCGCTGCCAGCGATAATGTTACTAACATTATCATCGGCAGTAGCGCGCCGAATAGCACCACCTTTCATGGTGGCGCTATTCGGTGCGAAAGCCGGCAGCCAGCGCACCACCATGGTGCAAAGGCTGCGGGAGTTCCCAGGCCCACCCCCCCCCTTTGCACCCCTGCCCCCCGTTTTCACAGGATTCATCATTCTGTGAAGAATGATGAATCCAGGCCTAAGTTTGTACCTGAGGCAATGGAGACAATGTTTGTCCTGGGCTCAAACTGGGTGACTTTACCTCTAGTTGACATTTTTATGTTGAAGAAGCAAGCTCCGTTGAAAGCTAAAACATTAACAGACTAGGAACCAACTGTAAATCCGCATGTGTCGTTCTTCCATGAATGTGATGTTTTCGCTATCTGAACAGTGAATGGTTAACTATTTTATAGTTAAAAAAATAGCAGGTGTGCACCTAACACTTGTGCATGGAAAGGGGCTTCTTGTGGCAGTGGGTTTCTTCCCCTCAAGCCTAGTCTTTGTACATCTCCAACAAAGAAAAACTTTATGCCTTTCAAAAGGAAAAAATCATCAGGTTTGTTTACTCAGCTATTTAGCTAGAAAATTGGTCCTTAAGTAAATTGCTCCCTTAGATGGTAAAAGCGTGTATGGTTTATAAAAGATATATAAGTGAATCATCTGACAGTTCTGATTCTAGCATGGGTCACCCTGACCAGATTTTAATCATAGGGTCAAGCGGTGTTAACTCCCATTCAGGACTGAATTTTCCTGTAGGGCTTTGTTTCCATTGAACTTTCAATAGCATACTTCTTTTTCAATTCACTGCAGGGACATCTCTAGAAATGCCTTTAATAACTAAAACACCTGTATATGCAACCACTTTTAAAATGTCATCTTTTTATATTAAATTTTTTCTTGGGGCCCTTAATTCTCTGCAAGGTGAACTGTTACGTCAACTGGTAACAGAACTCACGTGGGAGGGGGTGATAGTCTTTCCTCATAGGGGAGTTGTTCCATTCCCCTTATCATTTTGGTCGCCCTTCTCTGTACCTTCTCCATCGCAATTATATCTTTTTTGAGATGCGGAGACCAGAATTGTACACAGTATTCAAGGTGCGGTCTCACCATGGAGCGATACAGAGGCATTATGATATTTTCCGTTTTATTCACCATTCCCTTTCTAATAATTCCCAACATTCTGTTTGCTTTTTTGACTGCCGCAGCACACTGAACCGACGATTTCAATGTGTTATCCACTATGATGCCTAGATCTCTTTCTTGGGTTGTAGCACCTAATATGGAACCCAACATTGTGTAATTATAGCATGGGAAGTCTTCAAGGTTGTGCAAAATCGTTTCCATGTTTGCTTCCTAAGAAATAAAAAAAAAAGTGAAGGGATGCTTGAAAAAATACAACAGATATACAAGAACTGGCTTTCCTGATGTCTATCCTGTTGCAGATTTTTGTCTCATCAGCAGAAAGATTAACCTTTTCTGATTGTCCTTTAGCAATATCACTTACAAAAATGTTGAAAAGAACTGGTCTAAGGACTGATCCCTGCATCACACCACTGGTTACCAGTTCTGGTGTATCTGTTCTGTTTTTCAAGCATCCCTTCACTTTTTTTTTTTTTTTTAAGGTGCAAACATGGAAACGATTTTGCACAATCTTGAAGACTTCCGTTCTCTCATCCAGACCAGGGATTCCCACTATATGAGATTTTCAATGCCTTTCTCAATTTTCTGTGTTGTCTTGCTTTTCCTTAGTATCTTTATTGGTCTTCCAAAGAGTTCTCATTTTCCTTTAGAAGCAAGCCACTGAGTCAATTAACTCATTTTATGTAACCTTTTCCTTTAAATCTATCACTTCCATCTTATAACTCTTGTGATCGTACTATCTGTTCTAAAAAATGCCATCTCAGTAAGCAATTCAGAAATATCTGATGTAGTGACAGGCTCAGTAGAAAACTGCCTTTCCTCTGTAGGTGTTTTCACAGTTGTACATATACATACTACCATAACTGAAGCCAAGCACAGAAAGGATTAGGGAGGGACTCTGCTGAACTTTGCCAAAGCCATTGACTAGCTAGTTTTCTGCTATATGCAAGAGGAGGTTTCTTTAGAGCTGATGCTCTACGTATATGTCTGTACTCAAGGGCCTACATCTTAATTTGTAGACTCTTAGAGGTCCATATTCAGTCACTGGCCAAATTGCAAAATTTCTAGGATAAACTTACCTGGATAACTTTGGAGAGATATTCAGTGATGTAGCCACAGTATTGAATATAGATGATATCTTAAAAATAGCAGGATAAGCTTATCTGTCTTACTTTAAGACAGGTGTATGACATGACCAGAGTTAGCCTGATATGTTATCCTGCTAACTGTGAATGTAACTTATCTGGCTAACCTATCTCCTCCCAGAAATGCCCCTGGGCTAAATTTTATCTGGATAATGAGATAAAATTAAAGTTTAGTCAGATAAATGCCAAAAATATTCAAAAGCTGGCATTCGGCTGGATAACCTGTGAGTCATCGGGCTAAAATCCAGTGAATATGGACCACTTCATTTCCTTATCCTGCTAGGCCTGTCTCTTGTTTTACCTCCAACTCTCAGAGTCTAACAATCATCTAACTGAACAGAAAGGCAGCTCCAGGCACCAACTTTGATAAAGTAGCCCAAATTCCACAGATAATCAAACTTATTTCAAAAGGGAGAGTAGCTTATGGAATAAAGTTCCTCCCAGGCTCCCAACCCGTGCCCATTAACCTTTTAGATCCTGCTCATTGAAGGAATTATTTCCTGATGCCCCTTTTTGCCTATTTCAAAAAGCTTATAGTATATTGATTAATCCTTAAACTTAGATCATCCATAATTACACCCCTTACTTTTCATTTACTGACATATTTCATTTACAAGAACCATATGCTTTTTTGAAGCGTCATATATGTCTTTTTAGTGTTTGGTCCAATTTTTATGTATTTTATGTATTTATTTTATTTTAATTAATATTTTCATCTTATTTTAGTTTTACTCTTATGTATGTTTATTGTTAACCATTTTGATTAATCCTCAAATTGTAAAAGCGGTATATAAACAATTTCAAATAAATAAATAAATAAAATATCTTAGTTAACTAGACCAAAATATGGTATAAGTATGGTATAAACAAATTTGCAAGTAATTAAAAGTATATGAAAAAATGTTCCACTTGTGGGATGTTGGTACCTTAAAGGTTAATTCCTGCAAGTTATGGATCATCACAGCCATTAGTGATACAGATATATATATACCCAGTCAACAGCACTTCTCTTCAACTTCAGCAAGGAGTTCACTTTGGTATCATTCACCAAAACAAATATGGCCACTATCTCCAATACACAGATCATGCACCAACTGCACCTCTAATGAACAAAAGCAACCATCACTCTGCCAAGCTGAGCAAACTCCACCATACAAGCCAGTATCCCAATATCAGCAGCATGGATTTTAATAGGATTGGGGTACTTGGAATGGTTGGCTATAGGGTGTTATTGCTGTATTTAATTTGTATTATTGCTGTATTGTACTTTATTGTATTGTATAATGTTTATACTGTTGATCTTTTAGTTTCTGGATACTGTTTTGATGTTACAAATGGTAGGATAATAATAGTACTAGTGATAAATAAATAGATACAGTTGAATGCAAATGTTTAGGAACCTTGGTGAAATTTCATGTTTCAATGAATTTCTACATGAACAGAAGATGACATGACTTCTACATGGTACAAAGTTAAACACAACAGAACAACAATTACAATCTGAGAGGTTAGAATGGTCAAAGTATTTCTTCTACCATGAAATTATCTTTGCATGACTATTTGAAGGTCTAATGAGTCAACCAACCTTTTGGGACTAATTCGCAACTTTTAAAAAAAGTAGTAATGAATCAACTAAAAAATTGTTCAAACTTTTTCACATGCTTTTCCAAGATTGTATTAGTGTCAAGCTATTAAAATCAGCAAATAAATAGTAATTTTGTATTAAAAATTGCAGAAAGATTTTATGTTTAACTTTGTTAATATCTTTAAATGGAAAGCATTAGCTCCTCATACTGTTATTTGTTAGATAATAGGATCAACATATAAAAAGAACTCTAATATTTTACTGCAATTATTGCACAAGATACCATGATCTATATGGGGTAGATTTTCAAAACGTAAGCGCACGCATCTGTGTGCGCGTGCTACCTGGCGCACACACATGGACGCGCAATTTTATAACATGCTCGTGCTGGTGCGCGCATGTTATAAAATTTCAGGTCAGCACGTGCAATGGGGGGGGGGGTATAATTTTGCAAATACACACGGTAATGCATCGGGGCCTTCCCAGTTCCCTCCCAGTCCGCTCCAATGGCACCAGTAGCCCCTGTGACATAGTGAGGGCAAAGGCTATCGGCGCCATTTTGAATACCGGCAGCCGACAGCCCGAGTGCAGGACATCGCGCCAGGACCCCCGCTGGACCACCAGGGACTTTTGGTAAGTCTTGGGGGGGGGTCAGGAGGGTGGGGGGGGGGGGTTATTCATTAGATACGTTGTATTCGTGGGAGTTCGCCATACGTTTCGTGATCCCACAAATACAACGAATAGGGACATATACGTTGTGGATTGCCAATACGTCGAAAACGAATGCACACCCCTACTACTCCATTGGTTCCCAAATTGGTCTTCATGACTCTACAACTATTTAGGCTTTCAGGATATCCACAATGAATATGCATAGCATAAATTTACATACATTGAAGACTCATAATAGATGAGTTTATATCAGGCAGAGTCATTGTGAATATCCTGAAAACATGACTGGCTGTGGGGTAACAAGGACATACTTGGGAAATCCTGGTCTATCCTCCAGGACAGTGACTTTCAAACTGGCATGCAGGCACACATTTGTTCATATGCATTAATCCTCACCCAGGGATGTGGTCATTTTATAACCTGCGTGAATATGGCTTGGCTGCGTGCTCCGAATTTTAAAGGAATGTGTGCATGGGCACATGTAACATGTAAGTTGGGGGATTTGAAAAGGGATGCACATCCACATAATTCCCAGTTTACCAATCTGCCTATTTAACAGCTAGGTCCTCCAACAACCCCCCCCCCCCCCATTTGATAGCCTACACTCCCCACCCATTACCGCAGACCTTTAAACCCCTCAGAAATAGCTCAATACTTTTATTTCATTACTTTCATGTCATCCATGGCAAAAGTAAAATTACACAGCAGAGGACCTCGGAGCAAGCTGGTATATGTAAGTATTTACTAGGATCCGAAGTGCCCATACTTCACCCAGACCGCTGGGTCGCAGCCCATACTTCACCCAGACAATTGGGGTCCCAGTGAAGTTCTGCTGCAAGAGTCTTGAATTCTATGGCGAATTCCGTCAGTGATCTGTTGCCTTGCTTCAAGTCCACCAAAGCAAATCCAACAACAGAATTACGAGCAGGGTCATCAAAGACGGATTTAAACAAGTCCATAAATCCTTCTTATGTTGGGTAAAGAAACTGTCCAAATTACTAAAATCGCACGAGGCTTGGGAGTGTGGACAGATTCAAGTTTATCTCTTTTCCAACACATTTCGAAGGTTGTAAAGAACTCCTTCTTCAAATTACATGTATTAAAAAGATTACGGCCTCTTCTATTTATCAATGATTACAGATTGGTTCTACAAGGTCTGGTTCTTTCTGGGCTAGACTATTGCAATGGATTATATTTAGGGTTGCCGGATTCTGCCATTAGACCTCTCCAGCTCATTCAAAATTCTGCGGCTAGACTTTTAACAGCAACCCCTATCAGACAGCATATTTCTCCCATATTACAGAAGTTACACTGGCTTCCGGTTAAATATAGAATAAAATTCAAAATTCTAACATTGATTCACTCCTTACTAAATAGTATTGATTCTGTTTGGCTCTGTTCGGAACTACGAATGTATAAACCATCTAGGGACCTCAGGTCCGCAGGAAACAATTTATTAGAAGTTCCGACAATAAAAAAGACAGCCTTAAATGTCACTAGGCAAAGGGCGTTTTCCGTCGCAGGGCCGTTAATGTGGAATGCCTTACCTGACCCTCTGAGACAAATTCAGAACAAAAAAGAATTCAAAAAAGCTTTAAAAACATACTTCTTTAAAGAAGCTTTTGGAAATTTAGATCCCATCATAAGTTAGACCCTGATTTCTAAACATTATTTTGCTCAATCATCTATGCTTAGAAAGTGTTGGATTATTATTCTTTTCTTTATCTTGTTTATAAATTAATGGTTAAAGTCACTACATTTAATTTTTATTTTGAAAATTGATCATGAGTTTAATGTAATTTTTATTCTATTATTTATAATTTTAATTTTTAATTTATTTTAATTTAGTTGGGGAGCTAGTTTATAGTTAATTTTTATTTTGAAAATGTATTGTAAACTGCTTCGGTCATTTCATGTATTTGGTGAAACAGTATATAAATGTTTTAAATAAATAAATAAATGTCCTGCAAAATAGGGTCCTTGTGTTCCCACAAGGTAGATGCCCATGACAAGGCTCTTCCATCCAAGTATGTCAGGATATAGGTGGTCTTCGATAGAGCCATGAGAAATAAAGTTGGCTGTAAAGTGAAGTGCATGCAGCACTGGTGTAGAAAGCCCCGGGTCTTCTGGATTTCTCCGGAAAAGTGGATAGGAGCCGCCAGTGGTACAGCAGTCTTTAAAGTTACCTCCTGTAACTGACCTTCTTGGTTAGAAGCTGTGCCTTGTATCTTCTGTGTGTGTAGCTGATGAAATGCTGCAGTCAGTTTCTCCAAGGTTTCTTGCTGCTCTGAGATGTGTTGGGCCAGGCCCAGTATAGCCTGCAAAGCAGAGAGATGTGCCAGATCCATAAGGTTAACAACATCCCAAAGTTGAAGCCGAATCCACTGGAATTAACAGCATACCATCTTTTAAGCCAGATCCACTGGAGTTAACAGCAATCTGTAATGAATCTCCGTGCGGAGTTAGCAATCTGTAATGAATCTCAGTGCGGAGTTAGCAATCTGTTATGATCTGTTGCCGGATGGGCGGAGCAATCAGATAGGAGTAGCAATCTGTAGGAAAGCTCTGTGTTAGAGCTGGGAGTAATGAATCTGTTATGATTGACTCCAAAGAAGGAAGAGTTAGTAGTCATTGATATAGTTGTGGGTGGATCCCTGGGCCGGTAGCAGATGACCATGCCCTCGGGAGGATATCCCAAGAGGGACCACAGGCTAGGCTTGAGTATGGAAACAGACACACATTAGTTCTTTTATTAAACAGGTGATGAAGCCACCAGAGGTGGCAGTAGCGAGCTGATATGCCCGGCAGAGCAGTAGTCCCTCAGGTACTGGATGGCTGAGCTGTTGAGAAACTGTAGAACGTGAGTAGGCAGAGTAGACAGGATTCATGAAGAGAACTAGATGACAAAATTCACATAAGGTCTCAAGGAAGCTCAGGAGCTGGAACGGTATAGGCCCTCGAGGAGCGAGTACCTGGTTCCAGGGTAAGCTCTGAGAGAGTGATGGTAACTCACAGTTGTTTGTAGTAGTGATATCTTCCAGGTAGTAGAGAATCTTCAGAGTCTCCAGGAACATGGGCCCTTGAGGAGCGAGTACCAGTTCCTATCTGTAATCTGAAAGGTAAAGAGAGAGCGATGCCCCGAGGAGCAGGTACCTCTGGTAAGTCCGAGGAGGCAAAGTAGCTTCGAGGAAACGTATTCATATTCGTCCTTCCATCCTTGCTAACTCAATCTGATAGTGAAAATAGAGACCTTTAAATATTGGAAGCAGATGATGTCATCTCAGCGGAACGCCCTTGAGGTTCGCGCTCTTGCTAGTACTTCAGTCAGAGCGCGCACACACCCAAGTCATCAGGCAAACATGGCTGATCTACAATGTCGAGCCGGTCTGGGGATGCTGGAGGGAGACGGCATGGAGACGCCATGGCAGCCAGCCATCCATCAGACCCAGAGGGAGTCGCCACAGAGGTAAAGAGGATGGAGTGAGGGCATCAAGCAGCGACGGATGCAACACCATGTACTTGTTGCCTGGATTGGCCACTTTAGGAAACAGGTTGCTGGGCTTGATAGTCCCTCGGACTGACCCAGTATGGCAAATTCTTATGTTCTTATGTTCTTATATTTCGTTGTAGATGCACTGACTCTGGTACACAGTCTCAGACAGACAGAGAGTACAGAAAAATCCTCTCTATGTTGGGCACTGTGGTACAGCTAACTGAGCACTGTCTAGCACTAGATGCCTTCCTGGCACAGCTGTTGGTTCATTGCAACAGGTCCAAACTTAAATAAATCACTGCACTGTAGTCAGTAGGTACAGCTTTCAACCTTCCCTCCAAGGAGAGAGAAAAGCTGTAACACATGAACCTTTCTCCTCAGTGGCTGTGATAGTGAGATGTTACAGTAAAAGAAAGTTAAACACCTGTGCAGATGAACACAGCAGCCTAAAGGACTAGAATGGAAGAATATTTCTGGTGTTGAACAAGTGCGTACTGTTGATTTAGAACACTGTGGAGTCTTTAGAACAACACAGAACTCACACAACAGCTAGCAACATTTCTTCCTTGAGAGAAAGATCCAAATGCAAGTTTATTCTTCTTATAGTATGTGTAGACTGTTTAGATAGAGCAATGATTCGCCGATTTAGAAAAACACTTCCTTCCCTTACTTTGTCAGTGTGGTTTTCTTGACAATAGATCCTGGTTATTCTTTGACCTCACACATGAGTCATAGACATTGGGGCTGTTGCTATGGAGACCTCCCACATGACTAGCCTGACTTAGACAACCAGGCTATATTATTTACACTGCAGCCAATGCTTTTCTATGGTAAAGGAAAAATGAATGAAACCAATGACATATGGTTCATTTGTGGGACTTGCTCATTCATTTTTGGGGGTCAATAAATTAAATGAAAGGGGCATATTCATTGCAGATTGACCACTTGTTTTAAACAAATACACATCCCTAATCTATAGAAGGAAAAGGAGAATGGGAGGAGAGCGGGACTCGAAGTTAAATCCTTTCACTTAGGGGTAGATTTTTAAAAAATGCGCGTTCGCGTACTTTTGTTGGCGCACCAGTCGCAAACAAAAGTACGCTGGATTTTAGCAGATACGCGCGTAGGCGCGCGTATCTGCTAAAATCCAGGATCGGCGCGCGCAAGGCTGCCGATTTTGGGCAGCCTTGCGCGCCGAGCCGTGCAGCCTGCCTCCATTCCCTCAGAGGGAACTCTCTTTCGCCCTCCCCTTCCCCTCCCTTCCTCTACCTAACCCACCCCCCCCCCCGGCCCTATCTAAACCCCCCCCTACCTTTGTCCACGGATTTACACCTCCCGTCGATCGGCCCCGCCCCCGACATGCCCCTGACACGCCCCTGACAAAAAATCCCGGGACTTACGCGAGTCCCGGGGCTCTGCGCGCGCCAGCAGGCCTATGGAAAATAGGTGCGCCGGCGCGCAAGGCCCTGCTCGCATAAATCCGGGCGGATTTACGCAGGCAGGGCTTTCAAAATCCGCCCCTTAATTTGCTTATCAGACATGGCATCTGAAATACAGATCAAAGGATTTCTAAGCAGCCACTTGGATCCACAGTAAAGGAAACCTGGAAATTACACCATAAGTCCCACTTCAACTGAAGCTTACACAATTGATAATCAGTGAAACACTTTTAATAAGGATGTGAATCGTTTTTGAACGATTAAAATTATCGTCAGATAATTTAAAAATCGTCCAAAATTGTTAGCGTGCACGATACAATACAAATGCCCCTGATTTATCGTCAGGGGCATTTGTATTGTATCATTAAATTTTGGGGGAGGGCGGGAAAACCGGCACACCAAAACAACCCCTAAACCCACCCTGACCCTTTAAAACCAATTCCTTACCCTCCCCCACCCTCCCGAACCCCCCCAAAATGTTAAGTTACCTGGTGGTCCAGTGGGGGGGGGGGGTCCCGGTGTGATCTCCTCTCTCGGGCCATCGCGCCATTTTGGCTGCCACTAATTAAAATGGCGCCGATGGCCCGATTAAAAAAAAAAACCCAACTGACCCGTTAAATCGACCCCCCCAAAACCTTTTAAAATTATCTGGTGGTCCAGGGGGGCCTCGGGGAGAGGAGAGATCCAGGGGGGCGTCGAGGAGAGATTTTGCGGCATCAGCTGTTCTAAAAAAAAAAAAATGGCGCCGATGCCCCTTTGCCCTTAGAATGTGACAGGTTATCCGTGCCATTGGCCGGCCCCTGTCACATGGTAGGAGCACTGGATGGCCGGCGCCAGATCTGGATCTCTCCCCGAGGCCCCCCTGGACCACCAGGTAATTTTAAAAGGTTTTAGGGGGCGTCGATTTAAAGGGTCGGGTGGTTTTTTTTTTTAGCGGCGCGGGCCTCCCTAGCGATGTGAATTGGAATTGGAAACGATTCCAATTCACATATCTTAACGATCAGATTCCCCCACTCCCCCAGCCGAATCTGATCGTTAAGACGATCTGGCACACGATTCACATCTCTAACTTTTAAGCCATAGCTTGCTTAGTAACAAAGTAACATAGTAACGATGGCAGAAAAAGACCAAATAGCCCATCCAATCTGCCCAGGAAGGTTCTTATGGTTGTAACTGCTGCCCTGAGCAGGTTACCCCCATGTTTCTGTTAAGGGTGGTAAATATTGCCCTGTGCAGGTTACCCTCAAGCCTTACAGTAAGGGTAGTAATATTAAAAATCAATACCAACCAATTGTCAAACCCACAACAAAATATCTGCTAGCAACTTTTATACAGAAAGTGGGCAGTCTTCCTAATAATTCATAAAATGATGCTGCTTGAACGTGCTTAGCTTTTAAACTTGGCCATAGAAGGAATCCTGCACTTTTTCCATGTCTGCTTCTCAGTATCCTAGACCATAAAGTCAGGGCCCAGCATTGGTTGTCCTGGGAATCCAATTCCCCTTTTCTCCCCCCCACCCCCCCCCCATCAACGTGGCGAGCGATGCTGCGGTTACATCACCATCTTGTATGCAATTTGGTTAAGGAGGGTAGTAATCAACAGGCCTTCTGTGAGAGGTAAGCAGCTGCCACTTCATGCAGGTTACCCCATGCACCCTTTTCTTGATTTCCAACTTCAGCTTTTAGGGATCCACAGTGTTTATCCCATGCCTTTTTGAATTTGTTTACTGCTTTTGTCTTAACACAGATCCAAGCTGAGTCAGAGTTCTGTTGAAACTGATGCCTCCATCCTGTGTGTCTTGAATAGATTGTAAAGTCTGTGGAGCTTATATGTCTCTGTACAGCAATGTGCACATCCTGTAGCACCCTATAAATGTTTAATAGCAGCGCTAGTACATATGCTATGGAAAATAAACCAAGCAGCTGGATTTACAACTAGAAGACAAGTGACTTGCACCAACCACAGTTCAGACTGACATGGTCTCAGCCATCTCTCTTCTCTGTTGTTAGTTTTGGCAACAAAACCAGAAACACTGCTCTAATCTGGGCCATAATCTTTGCTTCACATCCGACACATATAAGGTATCTTTAACAGCTAATAACCATGACACAAGTGTGTTTCTGGACTTCCTCTTTCCTCTTCACTTTGCTTCAGAGGCCAGTTAAATTCAGTGATATTACTGAGAAGATCCAACTCGACTGTTGGTGAGGAGTGGGGCGAACTATTAAAGCCCAAATCACAATGGCACAAATTGTGTTCATATCGACTTGTCATAACACCATAGCTGACTTTGGTTTTCATAAACTTGTGGACTATGCGTGCATAAAACTGAAACAAATACTTTGCCCTTTGTCCCCACACACAGCCAGAACTCTGAATTTCATTTCAGGTTTCTTTTTTGGGGTTTTTTTGTATTTTTCCACCTGGCAGCCTCCTCTTCCTCCTGTTAAGCTTCCAACGCAGTTGAAACTGGACTGTACTAGGGCTTAAGTTGTCATGAATTTTCAGTGCTTTCCCCCGCAATTAAGTTCCCTCCAGTCTATTAAGTCCTCTGACTGAAAGACATGGATCCTTTTTCCCTCTAGCACAAGTGCATGCTTAGCCAGGAGATGATGACACTATTGTGTCTTGCTTTCCTTCCTTCCAGCTTTTCTGACTGTACTGTGACACACCATGCACTGTGACATAGGCATAGATTGGGGGGCTATGGAGGGCAGTACACTCCTAAGTACTCTGGGTGCTGGTGCTGAATTGCCGTCTCCACCGGTATGACTTCTCTACCCATTACCATCCCTCCCCTAAACTAAGCAGGCAAACTGTGCCTATGATTCAGATTCAGATGCTTCTCCAGCAGAACTGATGAGGTCAGAGCATGTAATGGAGGGTATGCCTTTGGAAGGAAGGGAGGGAGGATGAGATGGCTGAACGAGCGTGGTGAGGGCCCTGTGAGCAACCTGTGCATGCCATCTAGAAAGGGTGAGGTGAGGTAGCTGCAGAGACTACTGGAAAGATAAACAGGCCGATACTGTAAGGTGCGCGGGAAAATGGGCGCTCAGTGTTGAGCGCCCGCTTTCCCAATGCGTGCCCAGCTACCTTTCCTGGGCGCACAATATGGTATTTAAATGAGGGTTCACACTAAAAAAGAGGTACTAGGTACAATAGCGTGCCCCTAGCACCTCCTTAGCAGCGGAAACCCAGGAGAGGTGGCTGTCAGCGGGTTCAGAAAACGGACATTTAATTTTATGAGTGTCACTTTTCCGAAACCTCGTAAAATTGAGCATCCATTTTCCTAAACTGATCCAACGACACTGTTTTTTTTAATTAAAAAAAAAAAAGTTACCTTTGTTAAGGATATTAATTTAGAGGATGCACAGAAATTCTGTACACTTTTTTGGGTTGCTCAGAAATTAATGCCTGTTCTTGGGTAGGCACTAATTTCTGAGCGCAAAATGTGTGGATCGGGCACAGATTTTTTTTTTGGTATCTGTGGCAAATTACTAATAGCCTAGCCAACATGCATTTGAATGTGATGAGCACTATCAGTTTTTGGGGGGAGGGGCGTCTGGTTGTGCACTATGGAAGCACTAAACCCCTTATTGTATAAGGGGTTGTGGACGTGCGTCCAAACTTTGCGTCCAATAGCATGTTAAACAGTGCGCTTTACAGTATCAGCCTGAAGGAGAATAAGGAAAATACAGGATTTGCATGAAAATCACTGCAGAGAGAGAAAGGCAGTGGCACAAGTTGGGGAGGAAATGTCGGGGCACACCAAAATGTAAGGAATAAAAGAAGCATTTCGGAGTAGTAGAAAAGAGATGAGAGAATGCAGAACACAGAGAAGAAGCAGACAAAGAACTTTTAAGTAGCAAATGAAGAATAACAAAGCTTCGAAAACATTTTTGGTCTTCAGTTGCGTGTTACAGGGATGGCAAACCTACCTGGTGTGGTGGGGGTGATACCTAGTGTACACCATCAGTGGGCACATTTTGCATCATTAAATTGGCACATCCTATTCATAGTTATTACCAGAAAATGTGCCCATCGAAAACCTACTGTCTAATATGATTTGAATACAAAATGAAACAAATGATGGTAAAGTGATGGAAAAAAAATCTCCCAGAGTGCAGTGCACCAGGAAATGGCTAGGGGGTGATCTTTTTCCATCTTCCTCACGCATGATCCGTTCCTTCTGGGCCAAATGATCAGGCTACAGTATGAGAACCCATTCAAAGCTAAATAAATCATTTGGTTATTAGTACTTTTTTTTGAGTGTGGTGAGAAATTGAAAAAAAATGCGTTTTCCGTATTTCTGTTAATCTTACTGCTTGTATTCTCTCTTTCCATAACACCATGGGGGGGATACCTGTAAGTACACAGTGCACATTGCCCTCATGCTGAGGAATCGGAGAGGAGTCGCTCTGCTTGTGAAATGTGGAAGGTTTACTCCCTTGCAGTGAACCTTCCCTTCTTGGGAGAGGCAGAAGTGGTTTGCCTGATCAGTGTATTGCAGTTAGCAGCAGTTGAGCCTCTGGCCATATAGATACGCTGACTTGGCTTGTGAAATTAGCAATGTTTAGTAAGAAGCACACTGAATGTG